>NW_027396875.1:0-145932 GCF_047715825.1 Aspergillus stella-maris | reverse complement strand
GTGGTTGCGAATGGCTTCAAGTTGTAGAGCATAGGCGAAAGGTGGGGCGGCGGTCGGATGACTGGTGGCGGTCGGATGACTGGTGAAATACGTTACTAAGTTATACTAAAATGAAGTATAAATTCCAATTTAGAGTTAGATTGCAGCCACAACTTTAGTCGCTTACGCTTGGAGATTGTGGAAGATATTGAATCTAGAATTTGTTTCATTCTTCTGACAAAGGAAACTAAAGTCTTTATCTTTCTGCTCTTAAAGCCGGATACATAGCCAGCAGTAAGCGTTTTCTTGTATGTACAGTGCTCAGCATCCCAAACGTCACAAGGTAATATAAGAGCCTTGATGACAGTAGTAGGTATTAGGTCCAGAATAGCCGCGCAGTGATTATCGTCTATGGACGAGCCATGCGTGAATATGTACCGTGCACGGCGAAGCTTTGGGCTCCCTCGCATTGTACAGAAAACGGGGCGGCGGATTAAAAGACGGTAGGGTCAAATGGAAAATTTTCGAGAAGCGAAAATGCACGCGGATGAGGTATCATAGAAGGAACTCGATGAGGTGTCCAAGCGCAGTAAGATCCATAGAAATTCGTGGAGACATAGGAAAGTGATGAAGTAGTGGTCGAAGGAAAGTGGGAAAGGGGGCGTGCTGAAGAGCTTTGTGGTAGTGTCTGTCGTATCGTAAATATTGAAGATCCGATGAGGTATGGAGTGGTGGATCGTCGGTAAAGGTAGAGGTAAAGAAATCTGAAGAGAGTGTAGGTGAACTTGGATCGTAAATGCGCAAGGTTCCTCAGTCGAGAGTGTCCGCAAAATGGGTCTTTGAATGTTCTCGAATGCAAAAGTAACCCCAAACACCAATATCGTCATAAAAGTCGTTCGACCAAAGGATTATCCAAGAATCTTAGGTCGACAAAACCCAATGGAGGGCCTAGGCGGAGAATCCCGCAGAAGTGAAGAATAAGGGAGCCTCCGCTCCGGCATTAGTAGGAAAGCATACGGCGGCCGGGGAAGCGAGAATTAGGACTGTTATCGAATGGAGAGTCCAGGAGTTTGCGATCATTAGGGTTGTTTCGGCACCGTCCTGTTGGGCTGTCCTCCATCTCAGGAGATTGTTGGCCAAAAGCAAAAGTCTGAGCACGGCTCAACTTGGACCGCTGTTTGACCTTGCCGAGGCCGCGCTCGCAGGCAAATTCGTGCTCTTTGGCGGACATCTCGACGTAGTTTTGAGGGAAGCAAAGCGATCGATGGTCGGCAAAGAAGCCACTGTAGCCCCCTTCTAGAATGTACATGTCCGGGTAGGAAAGTTGCGGGTATGAGTCCACATTGTACGCACGATCCCGGTGGCGGATGAACTTGGCCATCAAAGGTGCCCTGTGTACGGAATACTCGCAGTGAAAGACAATCGCAGTCCTGGGTTGAGGGCTAGCAAACAGTTGCGCGGCTAGGTTCTCCTTGTCATTGAAATTAAGAGCTCCAACGATGTGCCCGCCATCGTACTCATACTCAAACCGGCAATCAATAATCATGATGTGGTCGAACTTGTCATTGAACTTCCCGTCCTTGATATCCACGAGGGTGGCCTTGTCGATGCGAGGTAGGTTGTCCGCGTGTTCCTCCGCCATAAAATGAGGAATCTGCAGAGCCTGTGTTTCTTCAAAGTCGCTGATGGACTGTAATGGTGCATTTGATGTATATGATGTTTCGCTGTCGGCAATTACATCCTCGGGATGTTCAAACATGCTCAGTGACCGTCTGCACTGCTTTCGGGGGCGCATGTGGGGGTGAGAGTTCTTCCGAATTGAGGCCGCGGACGGTGATCCATTGTTGCGGACGTGGCTTCCACTTCCTAGGGATGGTCTCAATCGTGGGTTCGACAGACCGCCGGACGAGTTGTTCCGTGTCAAGGGACGTTCGCGCTGGGGAGAATCGCCAAACATGTCCTCCAGGTTCGCTGCTACGCCCAATCCGCTGGTCTGGAACTTGAAGGGAGGAGGCTGACTCTCCGGTGCGGGTCTCGTCATTCCTAATTGAAAGGACTGAGCTTTGCTCCTTGCCAGGGTGGGCCGTAAAAATGTTGGACGTCTTCTCCTAAAGGACATAACCGTTAGACCCTCACAGCATCGTCAACCCCGGGATAGGCATCTTCCTTACTCTTGGTGACTGTCCTTCTGTTGTACTGTAGGTGACTCCGGAACAAGGCCGTCGTTCGACATCATGCTCGTGTCCATTGGGGAGCTCTCTAGCGTGGGCGAGTTCAACTCGATGTCCGGAGTCTTGGTGAATGGTGGCTTGTGAGGCAGCGGGGACATGTCCATGATATCCATCGCGGGCGCAGGTGAGGATGATGGGAGGGGAGGAGTCGTCATGGCATCTTCTGTGCACAAGTATATATAGGTTAGAGCTGTTCTCTGTTGTTTTCGTCCAAAAGCGTGCATGAGCTCTTACCATGTCTATTTCCATTCCCGAACAAACACGCGGAGAACAAAGACCGTCGTGGCGTAGCAACTTGCGGGCTGAAGTCTTTATGTCAGTATTATTCTCTCTCGACAAAGGACTTCCGCTGCGGACGGCAAGACAAACCTTTGATCGATGTGAAAATTCTGTGATAGATCCGCAGCCAGACTCGCAGTGGGCGATGATCCCCGAACTAACTTTGTACCAAAATAGTCTCCCTGGGATTTCTTCATGGACAAATCCTTGAAGTTGAATCCACCAGCACCTAGCCCCGACAAAGGACTGAATCCATGGTAAGCCGACGATGCATCCGTGCGAAAGCAATGACCAAGCATTACAGATGGAGGCTGCATGGCCGCCAGCGGAGACGAATGTTCCATGGCTGTGTGTAGACAAACTCCCTCCAATCCAAGTGCCAAGCACGAGATCCTGAGTCCGGAGAATGCTATCTAGCAGAGCATACGCTACGACGGCAAGTATGAATGGACGTAGTCACGGCGTACTACACTCCCTGTGTCTCCCAATCGCAGGTTATCGTATTCCGGCCTCAGAAATCCTTTCAAAGCGGCTCCGAACTCGCAGCGGACCCAGCATGTACTAAGTACTTCCTGGTGACGGAACCGGGCTTAGAGCGACATGACTGGCAGGTTTAAGCAAGGTGGAAGTGAAGGGAGAAGATGTACGGGGGCGGGGGAGGAGCTGTGAGAAGCACGGAGTAATCAGTAAAACGTCCAAATGCAGCACCGGCAGGGGAAGGGCACATCAGTCTGGTACAATGGTACGCTAATGCAATGGGGACAAGATACCGAAGAGCGGAACGGAACATGCGACGACGGCGAAATGCCAGAGACGAACCGGGACGAGACAGCGGCCTTAAGAGGAGTTGGGCGGAGGAAGATGGGGATTCAAGAGTAGAAGAGAAGAGGAGAGAGAGAGCAAGAAAACGGCGTGGAAAAGTGAAGCTGAAGGGATGGACTTGTTGCATGGCAACGCAAAGTGGGGAGGATCTCCAGATACTGAGAAGAGCTTAAGCGACGGTGTTACGGGTATCTATAGATACGTACGTAGACAACCCAACCGAACACCCCTACAGGGTTTCTATATTACTTCCAATATTTAATTATAGACTTTACTAACTGACCCTATTATCACTACTTTAAGAAAATGCGACCGACAGTGGCAAGTTCATTCAATGTTGTATGTAGCAACTGTCAGGTACAGCAGATACAGCAGGTACAATACGCAATACAGCAGAGGTGTCACACTGTCGTCAGCGGTATCCGGGCCTCCCAATTGTGGCAGAGTGTCTGGGCCAGTTTGCTTCACGACCCTCGTTGCCGGGACTCCCTTACCGCCAGCACTGCGCTAGTCAACAGCCAACGTATCAGCGCAGGGATGCTCCTGGAGAGGCTGACCACTCTCCGTTCGCGGCTGGCTGAACGCACGATCCAGAAGGATTCGCCCGCGACTGTTCCTGGCGACCTATCCGAAAGAAGCGGACTCTGACTCTGCCTTGACACCTCTGCTGTAAGATCTTAAGACCTCAGACGACTTGAAACTTCGCCTCATCACCTCACGCCGTTGAAACGAACCTCCCCTCATTATTGCGTATCCCCAGGATTTCCAAGGTTTCTGCTACACTAAGCTCCTGGCATATGCGCTGTCCTCCCTTCCTACAATAAAGGCTCACCGATATCGCCAGGGCGTTGCTGGGCTCCCTCTGTCCCGGGCCTGCCGTGTCTTTGATTTTTTCTTTTTTCTTTTTTTCGATTTTTCCTATTTTATACAACATTCCCAAGACTAGACTGGAGATCGAATCTCGTCAAATTCCCCACTCGCTCCACCTGCTCGGAGAAAGAGCTTTCAGGAACGGCCGAACCGGCGTCCAGCCGCCCGCATGAGGCACTGAAGCTGAAGTCCTGAACAACAGACTGTTCGCTTAGTGCTCACTGGCGTCTACTATCTCCAACTATTCGATAATAATAGAGGTATGGGTTGGTATCAATAATCGCCGTGCATGGTGCGCTCCCCAAACTCCTACAGGAGTAATTACCGTTTTGCCCTCCGATCGGAGAAATGCCCTTCACGATGATTTCATTGAGCATTGGGCGATACTACTGCTCCGCTGGATGATCGTCCTACCTGGAATTCTGCATTGCTGTGCACGACTCGCTCATTCTCCCAAGTCCGGTTTGCTACCCTTACGCAAACCGTTATCAGTCCCTGCATAGGGATACCGATAGCATCCCTTCGATTCTCCGACCGGCTTATCTCTACGATCAATCGTCCCTAGGTTGCGCTTTTCGCTTCGACTTGCCATCGCTTCCATCGCTTGAGGGAGCTTGGGGTCAACTGTACCGATAGCCTCGGGCTGGCCGACGGAGACTGGGCCTGGGGTAGCTCCTCAGCTGACAAGCGTCATCAAAATCTAATTCCGCCTCACTAAAGACACCAAAACCTGTCTTTGACACAATAACGGACCTTGGGCTCTTGTGTCTGGAGCGCTCTTTATGGGGTCTCAAAGCCGATAGACTTCGATTGCAGCTACGCTACGTTTCTTAGTTCTCTATGATTTCCATCTGCCAACTCCACTATCAGATCTTGTCAAGCTTGCTCGCCTCAGGTTATGATCGTATCATCGTAGTCCCCCAACTTGGAGGCCCTCCATTGGGAATAGTTTAACTCACAATCAAGCTAACGTGCTATTAGCCCGCCTCGGTGCTCCGCTACCATTCGTCGAATTTACGAATTGTGCCTTCACCTTTGGCTGACATCGATGACTGCATCAACTGCCCCTCATCTCCAAGCTTATAGCTATCTTATCCCATTGCAGCTGTCAGAGCCCCTCATCTTTGAGACACCGGTCGATTTGGCCAAGGAGTCCCCCACACGGTGACGGCTCTGCGCTTTCCTCCAAACTGAGCGGCGTCCTACGGCTGATTCGCTAGCTTGACTGTTTACGCGCCCGGGGCATTTAATCGCCCTCTAGCTTCGCTCAGAGCTTCTATTTTTACTCCTCTCTCAAAGCGCTCTTTCGTTGGTCTTCACAAAGCAAGGCAAGACAGCCGGCTAGCTTGTAAGCACGGACACGCTTACAATGATCGCGACATCAAAGACCTTTATCGTTGTCAAGATGGAGCACTAAGGAAGATCCAACGCCCAGACCACGCGCGGGATATAAACAACAATCTGACGTCAGATCAGCCGTCCCTCCATCGCAAAACATGTTTTCGGTCCAGACTCGGGAACAATGACGATGATTTACACCGTGTTGTTGTGGCTGATCCCATGTCGTGCAGCTATCACAACAAACAGAAGCTCTGCCATTGGTGAGAGCGTCAGGCCTCAAACACGCGCCCAGTGGGCATGTGCGGGGTCGCAGCCATTGATTCCAGGCTCATTGGGCCATGTGGTCAATCTTAGCGCCGAGCCCACGCAGTCAACCTGCATCTGCAACTTTATCTCGTCATTGTTGTTGTTCTGACTCGAGGATCTGAATTGTATCGCCTGATACTTTCGGTTTTTGATAGTAAACAATCCTCGCGTGAGTGTACCATGGATCGCATTATCTAAGGTTACCGTGTACCAGCCTTAGGCAGCTGAAATCTTACCGCTCGTTACCGTTTTTGGTATTGAGGCTCCAGTGGCACGTGCGCTCCTGCCTTTGCCCTGTCTTTCGAGGGACCAATCGCCCATCCCTCAAGGAGATTATTGACGATTTCTCCTTCCACTGGAGCCGACTCTGAACGATCTGGGTACAATAGATCGATAGTCGACGATCAACCACAATTAGTGCCTTTGTCGACGAATAAGCCCATGATGTCGTCCTCAACCTCGCTTCCATCTGGACGGTCGGACCATTTAAGAGGGATCTGCAAAACTAGCCCTCGTGGATCGTATTCGGTCGATATCGAAGCGCCCTGTCCATGTGCTTGAACTTTGATGCTCAGTATGTCTCGTCATCTGTGGGTTCAAGTCAGAGAATAAGGAGAACTAGGGAGAGATGCCCTAGCCTGCATACAACCTCTCTTGGACATGAATCGGCGAACGATGGCTCTGATGCCCATTGTGTAGACTTCTAGATTATCCGTCCACCCGAACACTGAATTACAAGGACTGACTGCAGCGGATAGCGCCTCTTCAAGGTCTTGCGACCTAGTGTCTACATCCTTCCTTTCGGCGAGCGCCAAGACTGGCGGCACGTACCAGTTCAATCTTTAGGAGCTTGCATGATTCCCTTCTCGCTAGCAATCTACTTACAGAAACTTCAAATATTACTTCTACACCTCAAACATCGAAAAGCGCTCAAGTCTTTTGCTATATGTCAACTCCTTGCGCCCCGCAGCCTGCATACCTTCTCACACCTCTCCACATTCGCGATATCCCTTCGCACTTCGCAGAAGAAGTAGATTTTAGGATAGACTTCGCCATATGCACATATTACCTGCTGGCCAACGGTCAAGGAGCAAGGCCTACAACATGAACCTGCTTGGGTCGCATTGAATGCTGATTCTACCGAGGATATCCGATACCGCACCCCCTCGATATCTCCTTGAAGTGCAGAACGCCCGTTATCTCGCTTTGGAAAACGCAACCCATCAAGAACCCCGTGCAGGGCACAGCACCATTTGCCACACCTTATTCAATTCTTATCAACGCCAGTCCCAAAAAGGCAGCAAAGCACATTTTCCCTGCTTGGCCACCTTGGCCTCCTTCCCACCCCTTGCACTGGCTCCAAGATCGCAGTCAATCACCCCAGATACGGGCTTTCTGCACCAAGCTCCTACGGTGTACACTAGCGGGAAATCCGTTTCTGGAATGTGTCCCTTGCTTAACTCTCCACCATCCCAGGCTCAAGAACGGAAGCTATCGATTAAGCCAGGTACGCTTGTGGGGTTTGTGTTTGTGGGGTTTTCAAGAGGGGAAGTATGCTAGGATATTGTCTGTCTTGCAGTTCCAAGGCAATCAAGCTCTCATGCCATCCCTGCCAATAATAGCTTGTTTCCGTGCTGAGTCCTACTGAGGGTCCTGTATAGAGCGTACTCTGTTAAAGTGGTAGGTAAGCCGTGCTCTGCAGAGCCAATGACAAGTACCAGGAATGTGCAAATCGCGTGCTTAATTGACATTACGAACTGCTTCTCTACCAGTGGCACTGGGGTCCCAGAAACGGGATACGATGTAGGGTATCTTGTTTGCTTTCCCACCCATAGTACTCACTCGACTCTGCTGTTTGCGAATCTTTCTCATGCGGACTATATCTCAAGGACGACCCATTCGTGCTTTCGATGTTGTACCTCTGTATCTATCATTCAATTTCCCTTCCGTTCCTCTAGACGATTTAGTCTAAGATATTGGAGGCCAATGCTATAAAGCCAAGCATACTAAGCTGGCCGAGCTACATAGACTACACGACACATGTGGCTGCACCGCTGCTCATCTACCAGTCTTCGCAATAGGATATCTAAGATGATCAAAGTAATAAATGATGTGTATAGTTGTCGTAATAAGTCTTGTGTCCGAAACCAACATCAACATTATAGCGATCCGGTTATCACAATTCACTGTGCCCTTCACTCAAAACCATAACATCCTCAGAGACACATCCAGATTCAAATAGTAAGTATAGTATACAGGTGCCCTTCAGATCAAAACATGACACATATCTCGGCATTATTTTTCTAGTACCAAAACATATATTTCTTCGCAACAAGCTGCCAACCACGCAAATCAAGTCAGCCAGCAGATTCAACCATCGCAAAACCTACAAAGCTATTGGGAGAGCTCAGATGAGTACAACAGTCATCAACCCCAATTTACAGTTTAATCGCATGAATTTTAGAAAATAAGACATGAAGAGAGCAAAGTCCCCAAAGCGTCAAATTACAGCCTAAGGCCATACATCCGATAACGCTAATCCCGATTCGGTCTATCTCCGTAAATTTTCTGAAGTCCGCAGATCAAACCAAGAAGCTACAAAAAGCTCAAGCCCAGAGCTTCGTGACCTTCCCCTCAATTTCTGCGATTCTCAATTTCTTGAGGACCACCAAAGAGAAATAGCTCAACAAAGGGCGCAAGAAAAATGCCCCCTCACCACGCTGGCTCCAAAAAGCGGCGCCGTGAGCCCATAAACGTCAACACCAAGCTCGTTGAGATCTACGAAGACCTCGCGAGCGAGAATGACGAAATCAGACTTAAAGCTGCACAGGCTTTAGTTTCGCAGTTTACTCCAGACAAGACGCCTACCGATGAGGAGGTGCAGAAGACGCTTTCGAGGTTGTTTAGGGGGCTGTGCAGTAGTCGCAAGGCGGCGCGCATTGGGTTCTCGATTGCGTTGACGGAGGTGCTGGCGCAGGTCTTTGGGAAGAGGGAGGCGCCGCTTGATTTGGATGTGAAAGGTGTACTTGGTGTTTGGGAGAATGTTTCGAATGCGGCGGGGGGTGAGTCGGGACAGGTATGTTACTCACTTATGTGTCCTTCTGTGTGGTGGTGGAATTGATTGCTAATGCGATGAACAGGAGGCAAGAGATCACCACTTCGGACGGCTGTTTGGCGCAGAGGCTATCATCAAGTCTTCTATCCTCTTTAGCCCTAAGGCTCTCTTGCCTGAATGGACCAAGGTCCTGGAACTCGTCTTTGATCTAGCTAAGAAGAAGCCCTGGATTAGAGAAGAGTGTGGCTGGATTATCTTCCGCTGTATTCATGAGATTGCGGCCCAGAAGGCCGATTCCAAGCTTGTTGAGACTGCTCTTGCGCTTCTCGTGTCCAGTGACCTCGCGCGCACGCCAGAGGGCGTCGCGATCTGGCTAGCTGCTAGGGATTTGTTCCCTGGTATTAACTTCCCGGCTAAGGTGTGGAAGCATGACGATCCGCTCGACTCGAAGGAGAGGAACCAGTTGACGAAGGCCATGAAGGAGTCTTCTAGTGGTGATGCTGAGGGTGAGGGTGAGAAGGGTGCCAAGGCATCTGGCGTGTGGAACTCGAAGCTTCACTTTGCTTGGGAAGCTGTTATGGGCAGCTTGAGTAAGGAGAAGGAGTCCAAGAAGGGCTCTCGTCTTGGTTTCGCTGATTTCTGGACTGAAGTTGTTGACAGTAAGTTCCATATCCAAACCGTTGGGTAAATCAGGTGGCTAATGATTCTAGATGGCCTATTCGCATCGGCATCATCAGAAGAACGCAAATACTGGGGTTTCCTCCTCTTCATCAAGGTCATGAACGAGCACAGCCCCGAAGTCGCTTCCCAAACATTCACAAAGAACCTCGTCCGATGCCTCACAAACCAGCTCGCCGTCGAAGACCGCTACCTGCACCGAATGGCCGTCAAAGCCTCCAAAGCCATCCAAGCTCGCGTATCCAGAGAGCCCGAATTCGCTGCTCCAGCCGTCAAGGGCCTCATGGGCTCAGCAGGCGTCGTGAACTTCGACCAGATGACCAAAACGAAGACAGTCGAGAAGATTGTATCAGAGGCTAACATCGACGCCTTGGAGACAATCCTCCCGCTCTTCGAATCACTAGTCGTATCCCCGGGAACAACCGACGGCAAAGCCGCTGCAGCGAACCGACAGGTTCTTGCCGGCCTGCTACTATCTATGGTTCGCGCCTATGTAGCGGATGACAGCTCAGAAGTTGTTCTAGAAAGAACTCTGTTTGTTTTTGCTAGATTCGCTTACTTTACTAGCGAGGATGGCAAGGTTGGTCCCCAACCGGCATTTTCTGAGCAGAGCCAGGAATTGTTCCGTAGCAGAATCAATTCGTCCCTGAACAGCATTATCGCTGGTCAGAAACACGCCGCCACGTTGCCTTACGCTGTTGTTCGTAAGATTCGCGATGCGGCTAGGTCTGAGGAATACGGCAAATTCATTATCAAGATGGATGACACGCTTAAGGAGTCCGTTAAGGGGGCTTTCAAGGCGCTGAAGAAGCTTTCTAGCTCGGTAAGACCGGACATAACGTACTCTGCCCAAGAGGAAAAAACCCACTAACAAAATCAACAGGAAACCCCGGCCCCGGGCACAAACGCCTTCAAACTCCTCTACTCAATGACAATCCTACAAGTGTACAACGGCGACGCCGACGCCGCCTCCATGCTCGACGAGCTCGACTTCTGCTACAACAAGATCTTCGCCAGCGACAAGAAGTCCAAGAAGAAGACTGAAAAGGCCGAAGAGACCTCTGAGGCGTCAGATGCGCTAGTGGAAATCCTACTCAGTTTCGCATCCAAGCCGTCGCAGCTTTTTAGACGCATGAGCGAACAGGTTTTTACGGCTTTTGCGCCGAGTGTTACAGCCACGGGGTTGGAGAGTTTGATTTCGGTATGTTTGGCCTTTACAAAATCATCATCCACGGATTACTGACCTTATTGTTTGTTTTAGATCCTCGAAGCCAAGGAAAGTCTAGCGGGCCAACAAGAAATGTTCGACCAGCAAGACGACGAAGAGGACATTGGTGAGGACGAAGAGGGTGACTCAGACGAAGACATGATGGACGTCGACGAAGAAGACAGCGACGTCGAGATCGTGAACCCCGACGACGAAAACGACAACGACGAGCAAGGCTCCGACAACGAAGACGAAGCCGAAGAATCCTCAAACGAAGAAGACGCCGCCGAAATAGCCGCCTTCGAAGCAAAACTCGCCTCCGCCCTCGGAACCCACCGGGCAGACAAAGACCTGCAAGCCGAAGAGTCATCTTCAGACGAAGACATGAGTGACAGCGAAATGGACGCAATCGATACCCAGCTCGTCAAAGTTTTCAGAGCGCGCCGCGACGCGCTGTCTAAAAAATCCGACAAAAAGGACGCCAAAGAAAACATGGTTAATTTCAAGAACCGCGTGCTGGATCTCCTCGAGATCTATGTGAAGAAGAAGGAGTGCCATTCTTCGATCCTCTGTCTGGATCTTATACTGCCGCTTTTGAGATTGACTCGCCGCTCAACCGTGAAGCAGATTAGTGCACGCGCGAATAATGTCCTTCGTGAATATACGAAGCTTTGTAAGGGTCCTTCTCTGCCTTCTCTCTCTGATGAAGAGGAGATTGAGTCCGTTTGGAGTCTGCTCAAGGATGTACATGAGGAAGCGAAGCGCAGTGGCCCGCCTACGCATGCGTCTGGTGCGAGCCAGGCGAGTTTGTTGCTTGTTAAGGTTCTCACGGCGCATGATAAGGCGTTTGTTGGGGGTGTTGTTGATGTCTATGCTGAGACGAGGAAGAGTCAGTTATTGGACAAGAAGTGTCATGTGCAGCCGGGGTTCTTTACCGATTGGAGTAATTGGTGTGTTTCGGCTGGGAAAGCGATGAAGGAGTAGGTGGCCCTTGTTGGAGGGTGGGATAGTGAGAAGAGGGGAGTAAGGGATGGGAGAATGTACATATGGAGACTGAAGGAGGGATTGTATGTACAGTATTTAGTTTATAGAACCAGTGACGGCCCTTCGCTACGCTCCGGGGACTGGTGCCTTCAGCCGGATCCCTGCGGGAGGCTTAACTGGGGGCGTTCCCCCCCCCCCCCCCCCCCCCCCCCCCCCCAACGTGTACAGGTGCTCTTTCTTATATAAGTATACATGTGGCTCTTAACCTAATAGCGACCTGTGTGTAGACCTAGTAGACTTGTATGTAGACGTGTATATGTAGCACTGCCTGCGTTTATTCTATTCCCCTGGGCTTGGCTTACGTAAGGCAGACCCCTGTGTCAAGAACAGTATTTCAGTAGTATATAGTTAATAGTTAATCTCAAAATGGAGCGCATAATGATTATAAATATCTCATCATGTACAAACAAAGACCTTGACATAACTCATAATCATATACCTAGAGCCCTAACTTTACTCACCCCAGTCTAAAACTTGGGTAGGTCAGAAACCCTTAATATACCGATGCTCGCTCGTCTCCTCAAGCACCTCAAACCGCATGCCCACTCGAATACTCCCCTCCTCCCTCGGCACCCCCAACATCCCAAAGCAAGGCTTATACTTCAACCCTTCATCAACCCGGCGATAAGCCATCATCGTATCCCACGGCTGCGTCTTGTGCTTCTCTGCCGTGACAGGGTCAACATTAGGAACCTGGCAACGGCCGCAGCGGGCGACGATGTCGTATGTAAGTCCCTCAGATGGGGACTGGCTTCCCTTTTCAAGGGCAGAAGCGTCAAGTGGTTCAGACTCAAACTCTGAAATGCGCACGGTCTTCCATGAGTCCTCGATCCAGCCTTCTCCTGTCCCGCGGATGATGATGTTTGGTCTGAAGCGCTCGATGCTTATCTCTTCGTGACCCTGCTTTCTTAGTCTCGAGTTCAATTCATCAATTGATGCCTGCGATGCAATTAGGACGGGCAGGACGTCCGGGAAATTCGTATTCTGGACGCGGCCGAGGACTCTTGGGTCTCCGTTCCCCTTCAGGATTCGCGGACTGGGACCCTTGTATACCAGCACAACAGACCGATTTAAAAACCGCGAGAGAAGCTGATTGATTCCGACGGAATTATTATAGACGTATCCGTCCGTAGTCGTATCCCAGATCTTCAGATCATGTGCCAATGTTGTATTGCTGCTTAACCAGGACTCCGACGGGTGCGAGGGCACAGCGATGCTCCCCCCATGCTTTTCCTCAGTTTTATCAATCGAAATAACCAGCTCCCCTCCATCTGCACCCTCACGATAACCAGTACTAATCAACGTCATCTCCGGAATCTGCCTTATCGTCAAAAACACGTGCGTCTTCTCATCAACGATCATCCAGAGCCTATCGAGGTCTAGACCCGTCATGCATTGTGTTGTAGAGGTTGTTTCGAACCCGCGACATGATTTTATAGGGTAGACTCTTAGCGAAGTGATTTCGGAGGATTGCTGGGTTGATTTGTATGTGCCGTTGCGGGTTCGTCGGCGGTTTAGGTACGCGCGGAATTGGGGCGATTGGAGGAGGCGCGGGAGGAGGGTTGGGATGCAGATTACGAGGGCTAGGAGGAGGAGGGCGGTTGTTGGTGTCATTGTGGTCATGGTGGGAGTGGACCAGCTGCCGGGTGGTTGGGGGCAGGCGTGGTGGTAAGACGAGTTGGTGAAGGAGGAAGGTATGAAGAAGCTGTGCGGGGCCTTGGATATTTTGGAGAAGACCGACCGGGCTGGGCTTAATTCCGCGGTTAAGTCCAAGTCCAACGGTTCGGGTTGCCGAGTGGAGTGCCCGCGCCGGGAGACTTGGGATAACTTGGAAAGGGTTCGTTTCAGAGTTATACGGGCCTTATATGTGTCTTTAAATATTCAGTAGGTCGAAGATAGGCTATTGATATTTCGACTCATTTGGGGTGTGCTACCTCCAACTCCGATGGGGATATTGGAACAAAGCCCGAGGGACTGTATATTACCAAGCATGACTAGTAGGCACTACTCGAACCACCGATTGACCATGTCCTACAGTCCTATTCAATCAGACTAGGTTTATGCTGGACAGCTCAAGAACTACATCCAATAATGCGAATCGCTATAAATTTCAGAGTAGAGCACATATAGTCCAAGATCGTCTCAAGGCTATACCTTCTCCCCCACCCAACGATCAACAAGAGCCTTGATCAACGCAATCGCAACCTGTCTCCCCGTCTCAACATCCTCATCGCGACAGGACGAAGGAACATGGAAGAAAGCAACATTTCTATCCCTCCCCTCCTGCAGCGCCAACGACAAACTCGTATAAAAGATAAACTCACAGAGATACCTCCCCGCATCCTCCGAAATCCTCAAGTCCGCGCCCTCCGGCGCAAGACCCCGCCAAGTTTTCAAAAACTCACCATCAGGCGGATGCGCACTCAAATCCGCCCTTGAAGACTCAGCCGTGAGGTCCAGTCTCACAACGGGCTCCGTCGTGGGATCGCTGCGCCCGGCCTTAAGCACGTGCGGGAGGCTCCGCTCGCGCCAGGGCTTCTCGCCATCCTCGTACCCCGCTCTTCCCAGGTTATCTGGCATATTGTAGGCGTCACGGTGCGCTTTGGATTCGATGCTGTAGTAGTTTCTCGTCGCGGCGATGCCCATGTGGATTACAATGTCTGGGTGGCGGGCGTGGGTCTTGACGTAGTCTTCCATGATCGCGGGTATTGCCGTGCGGACTGCGGAGTAGGCGACGGAGATCGGGGCCGGGTGGACGTGTACTGCGATTTTGCGGGAGGAGAGCGCGCCATCGGAATTATTTGTTGGTATGGATAGGGAGGAGGGGAGGGATGAGGCGATTAGGTAGGAGGCATTGACTAGGTTGGATTTGAAGGGCTTCAAATGGTTAGATACCTCTAGGTATGGTGCGCTGTGGGCGCCTCGCGGGGACGAGGGAAGAGCAGCGAGGACAAGGACTCACGCCGAAGCCGGTCACCAGCACGGAGATCTCCTCCGGGTCTGCGGGAGACGAGGGAAGGTCTCTCGGTAGTGGTGTGCTCGTCAAGTGCACGCCTGAGCCGGAGTCACCCATGGTGGGAGGCAGCGGATAGATAAGGATGGAGCGGTTAGACGAGGTGGTCCGACGCTACGTGAGAGGCACGAGAGTCTGATAATGCGAACAATAAGAATGATATAGCGCTGAGAAGCCAATACAAGACCCCGACAAAAGAAAGAACCTAAGGTGAAGGAGAGATAGTGGCGTGAGGGAAGTTGGGCGTGGCTATCCGCCATTGACCAGTCTACTGGAGCTTCCCCGCCTCCGCATTCGGACGACTTGGCGTCACACCTTCCTACTGCTAGATACTTATCTACAGATGATAATGTCAATTGAGGTCGAATACGCTAATCCTATCTATTATCAGATACTTCACTAATTAAGATAATGCGGGTGCCTGCTCCGTATCTGCAAGACCCGTCATTCACGAGAATAGGTCCTGTGCTTGGGATAGAGTCACGTTAATGGGAGGCAAGTCGTCCGGAAGGCGCTTCTCCTTGAGCAATAGCTGGCGGAGCTCTAGTGAATCAGAAATAAAGTCAAGCCTCCGGCCCCTGTCATTGAAAGCATCCCAAGCAGGTCTAAACTCAGGCCTGAGGTTCTTGGGGATCAAAGCATTACCACTGGCAATTCGACAAAGCATGTGTCCCCACAACGTGAGAAGCGGCATATTATGTCCTATGTCGCGGCAGTGCAGCAAAGAAGAGACTTGGCGAACGAATTCCCGTTTAACAATTGCGCCTGGTGAGGGCCAGCCCATGGACCAGACGGGCCCTGAGGACCCGCTCCATCATCGCCAGCTTCCCGGAGCAGAAGCGCTCTATCATCTGTTGAGATTAGGTGGGGTCATCGCTTCTTGGAGGAGCTATCTTGATACCTGGTAGCCAGGGGAGAATCTCGCTCTGACGCAGAGAAATCACCGGTTCGACGTCAGAGCCGGATCGACACGCGCCAAGTTTGATGCCAGACCTTGGCTTTGAGAAGTGCGCAAATCCAACGAGATGCCTTACATTGACTCTTCTCTGGACGAACGAGCAGAAAGCTGCCATGGTCGACCGGGAATCACGATCTTCGAGTAATTCAAGGCATTCAGGGTCAAGGCATCGGTTGAACCCGGCATCGTTTAGGGCGGCCGCTGCTGCTTCAATCTGTTCGTCTGGGATCACAAAGGTAATTTCCTGGGCCATCGTCAGCAACAAAGAAGTCATCAATAGTTGGTAGATAAGGGACCTTACAGGGTACTTTGAGAACTGCATGTCTTCAGCAAACCAAGGGCTGCCCACTCCCAGAGAACGCAGGCGATTCCCTTGTGGTTGAGGGCCTGAGTGACTCCAGTCGCGAGTTGAGTTTCATATGTTGGTTCTGCAGAAATTTCGTCGTCAATCAAGTCCTACAGCCAGAGGTGATGCTTGTAAGATGCTTCTGCAAAGTTCGATGCCCTGGTTAAATAGCCCAACCTGGTAATACGGGGCTCTCTGAAGAGATGTACAATCTTTTCATCCTTCTAAATTATCTCAGTAGCTCGAACAATCTACGATGAATGGCCGTCTGTGATAACAAAGGATAATGGACTAGACATGTTCAAAGGTTTTTCCAAATAGAAGAGAGCGATCTACTTCACAAATTGGTCTTTGCTTTTTTGTGGAGATAGTTGGACAATGGTAGGAACGATTTGAATAAAAAGAGAGACAAGAGAAACCGCATGCAATGACATCTTCAATTGATGAGACTGATTGTTCCCATTATTTTGTCCTTGCCGAAGTTGATCCTCGAGATCGGCAAAGAGCCTTAGACCACTCTTCAAAGACACAATGGACAAAGTCCCCGTCTTCGCTCAAAGTGAAGGAGGAATTAAAGGCCCTGGTCTATTAAGCAAGGTCGCTCATAGTAACTTAGATTGTTGCGGTTGTAGATGCTGCAAGCCGTCCATTGACAGAGATCAGTGCATCTTGTCCGTAGGTAAGCTTTGGATCTTTACCCCGCCATCGCAGGAGTAAGTAAGCTGAAGCTCCAAACCCGGTAGTTTCGTCACCACCAATTGAACATTGTCAGACACTGATATTCTGGATGACAGCAGTACATTATACTTACAGAAACTAGGCCCAGCTGCTCAGTCTTGTGCGGAGTACTCTGTAGCTATAGCGTAGAACGGAGTAGAATTACCCCACCATCCGGACACCCGAACAGCTGGGTCTGAGAGCCGCGCTCGACAGCCCCACACACGTAAGACTCTGACAATTGCGGGCTGCGCAAAGAGCCGGAGACTGTTCAAATGACAAGGCTTAAGAGTAATCTGTATGTTCTAACGAGTACTTGGGACCGTGAACTAAATCAACTCAAACCTTTTGCTCTACTGCGAACGGTTAGTGGGGTTGTGATATCCACAGGTTGAATCCTAGCTGAGGAGGATCGGACTAATGAGATCACCCATTCAGTCATCCTATGGAGTGAGGATCTTCATAGTTGAAAGTCTCGACATACAGTGATACCGCCTAAATCGATGAGCAGGATCGTTGCTTGAAGAGGTAGTAACAAGTCCACATTCACGGTCGGCTGGTATGAGCCGCACCCGCACAGCAGACGGTAGAACCAGAGACCCTTGTACTGATCGTGAATACAGCACTGATGTCCTTTGTTGAGCTTGGATACTGATTCGTGAATCTGTCATTGAGCCGTCTATTGAGAGACGAATGGGGTGAGTACCGAGACTTTGCCATCCTTCAAAACCTTGGATCAAGCTGGGTTATAGATCGAAGCTGGAAGGATTATTGTTCATATGGAGAGTGCCGGATATGATGGGCCACTGTTCGGCCAGTCTCAATGCTTCACAATGGACGCCGTATTGTAAGCTGTTGCGGAAAGGCGGCACAACGAGGCTTGAATTGGGTGTGGTAGAGCTGGGTCCCATAAGATGACGATGAGATGCCGCAGAAACCACCGTGACAATAGACCTTGAAGATCACTTCGAAGATTTCCCACGACTTTGTCGAGGAACCAAGACCCAAACCCTGCGGCGACTTCTAGTGACCCCCTGGAGCTTCTCGGTCAACAATATCCTGCAAGGAGAGGTGCGATGATGATCCAATCTTGGAATGGCCAGCATGAGGGTCACCGCCTGGATTCAAGCACTGCTTCCCAATATGCAAGGATCCTCGACGCATATCCGGTGATGAGTGGTGGATCAAAACAAGCTGGATGTACTCGTAATATCGATGGTGAATGAAATTCATGGTAGCCGAAAGATACCGGCAGCTTTGTTGTGAATCATCGTCATGCGGTCACTTTCTCCGGCCACCGAACTGTTGAGAGCTGAGCCAAGTGGAAGCTGTATAGTAATCTGCTACTCGAGTAGCTCGCAATTCGCATGCTAATATGGCCTGCATGTTAATCAATTAGCAAATTTGTTACGCTGCCCAGGCCGAATAAAGGGAAATGATGGGAGATGATGGGATAAGGATTAAAAACATTACTGGCCTGCAAGCTGGGCGCAGAAGGTATGGTGTATTCCGTAGCCGTGGTCATCTATACTACCCTACTGGTGGTCACGGAGACACGGACGCATGCACTGCCAGCTGAGTACCGAGACATTGGATGGAAACTTGGAATATCGAAGCCAAGTGGGCATGAACGGAGCCCATCGTACGACGGCGTCTCTAAAAATAGGGAAGCGGTGATGGGCCCTTGGAGATTGAGTTGGTTCCTGCAGTGGAGAGCAGTATAGAGTCTCCATCGTTCGTGTTGGCGGTGACTCGACAGCGTTCCACCGTCACAACCAGAAGCTGCGCTCGCAGCAAAAATCGCGCGTCGGTACGGTATTGAACGTAAAATACCAGACGCGCGGGTACGCGCCATGAACGCGAACTAGCGCGTCTACCCCGCCTCGACGCGTTGGACCCGTCAATGGCTTGTCACGTGCACGGTCTATCTTCCATTTGACATGGTCTACCACAACCATTTTCTAGTATAATGATATGGGTTGAGACAAAGCAGGGCATATTTAGAACCAGAGAAGTCTACTGAGTAGGACGCATATACCTCAACTCATGTTCTCATCGTGCCTGCCTCGAGTCAACCTCAACGTGCAGTCAAGCAACGTGGGCTCGTGTGGTCTCGACCGGATTGCAAGCTAATGCATGCCCAGTCCACCAGGCGTGCTAGCATACTTCGGCAGGCCACTCTCAAGGTTCACCTGAATAGTAGTGATCACACGGTCTAGCGAGTACGGTACTCTGTGTGGAGGGCGATCTAGATGGAGTTACGGTGTAGATTCCTAGTAGCAAGATCGTACTCATCTGACTCTCGTCCGTGGTATGATCTCAAGGATTCAACCAGTGGGCGTGAAGCCTGAAGAGACCGCAAATGAGGAATAAGAAAAAATGGCTGAAGATGAGCGTTGATGTGCAGCGGCATTTCCCTTGCATCTCTCAAGAACGACCTTAACGGAACGGCTCCATCGGGATCGACGCAATTTGTTGCCGAGCGCTGAAGGATGATTCTTGACTCTTGTTGGACGGCGCGGTGAGGCGGTAGATATTAGTAGTCATGACAGAACCAGCCACCAGTTTCAGATGGGAAAGACAGACTGTGTTGAGTATTGAGTATTGAGACTGACAGCATGCTGTGTAGTATGTAGTTAATATGTAGACGAGTTGAGACAAAACATCCCGCATTCCAGACAGGCAGGAATGTATGACTGGAAGAGTCAAGAGTGGGCCTGTGGGCAAGCCTAACCACAAGTGAAGCTTTAGCGGGTTGGGCCTTGCGCTGTCCGCTGTACTGCGCTCTGACTACTGCCGCCAGCCCAGCCCAAGTCTTCCGCCGCCAGCGCTTCCCGTCCTTCTTTCCTTCCTTCCATCCCCAACCTCCTCCGTCTACTCCGGCGTTCATTCTCCTTACGCGGGCGTCACGCTCGTGCGATTCTATCCCTCCCGTTTCCTTCCGTTTCTTTTGTGTTGGTCTGGCGTTTTCGTGCCTCAATGACGGGCCCTACTCCCGACCTTTGACTTCACTGTCCGACGGAGCGCAACCCCGTCGATGTGATCTGATCAACCACCACTGTCGCCTTTCGCAAGAATAAAAAAAGCACAGCTGGCCCATCGCGTCGACTCGAACACGAATTCGATCGCTTCTTACTATCCGACCACTCGCATCTTGACGATCTCGTTTCCTTTCATCTTTCTTTTGCGGCTTTCCTAGTTTACGACTTAACGACCAATCCCCCAGAACACACCTATACTTCGATCTTTCAGGTCGAAATCACCCACCTACGAAACCGATAAAATCTACTACAACACCAACGCGCTTGTCCGATACCACTTGAGCGTGCATACTCAGCTAAATAGAGACCTGAAGGCGTGGAATACATCGCGAAGGAGAGCAACCACCGAACAGCCACAAGAAGTCTCCACCAGGCAAGCGATGCTAGTATAGAGAGTGCGACCTACTTCCAAGACAAGAAAACGATCTGTGCTGTCCCTGATTCTTCGCGCCTGTGGAACCGCACGAGACGTGGCACACCATGGCCGACCGACAGCACGGTCTGTCGCGCACTTTGCCGAAGGACTTTATGTACCCCAGCGCTGGAGAACCTAGGACTCCGGAACGCGCTTCAATCCAGCTGGATGCGCCCCCTCCACCCCCTAGACATTCTGGCTCGCGCCTACGTCCATCTCGCGTCCGGTCCGGGACCGACCTCTTTGGTCAGATCCACTATGATTTCAGAGACTTTCACCCCGTCGCTCCGGATATGCCTCTACCTTCCATTGAATTTCCTCCTACTCGCGACGCTTCTGCAGTTCAACATGCTGATATGGCGTCTCCCAAAAATGACAGTCTGCTCGCACCGCCTCGACCGCGGGTAGTGCTAAAGACTCCGCCGGCTCAGATCCGCCCAGACCCTGTTGAAGCGGAGTCGGCGAGCTCCTGGTCCACCTGGAATCCGCAAACATTGGGAGATGCGATCCAACGCCCCAGCTCCGCTTGCTCAAACGCATCCGACTCCTCGATTTCTTCAATCGAGACATTTAGCTCTCGACAGTCGGTCGGTGGAAGCTGCACGAGTACTGAAAGCGATCACTATGATCCTTTTTTCCATATTGAGCTCACCCCAAAGCAGACACTGGACACGTCTCCGCTGTCCGCAAATCGCACCGACAAGCATAGAAAAGCTACGAAACCAAAAGAGCGATGGACTCTGGAAATGGACAACCATCTCTGGAATACCTATCAACTCTACATTCAAGACCCTACAATCACCCCTTTCAAAATGACCCCCGGCAGTATCCCTCCTTTGGGCGTCACCCATAGGGTCGCCCGACAAGCGAAACGGACCTGGGAAAGCAAGGGGAGCCGACTTGACAAATCGCCCCGGAGCGGCGATTCGACTCCAACAGGGAGAGAGCGGACAACCAAGCCGTCCTGGCCGAGATCCGAATCTTCGACCCGACGGAGGCTGAAAATTCTGTCGAAGCGGAAATTCTCCATTGCTCCTCACTATCAAAGAATGATGCAGTCCCGAAGCCCGACGCCATTCCTGGATCTTTTCACACGCCCATCCGACGCGCCGCCGCCGCCGCCCAGAAACGAAGCTCCTATCAACACTTCAACTGCTTACGCCACTCGCGATTTGGGCATTTCCCTTGTTTCAAGCTCCGTCCCAGAGCCATTGGCTCAGCTAGCGGCCCAAGATCCATCGACCAGCACTGAGGTGTCTCGTCCAGCAGTAGCAAGTCCCCGCAGTGAATTGGGCGGTCCACTGCCAACGAAATCCTCTAGTGTTGACGCGAGCGGTGTGGTCCCCCGACTTGGTTCACCATTCTCTTACCATACATGGGGCCCGAACCACGTCAAGAAGAGAAATCAGCGTCACACCCCCAGAGCCCGCCGTGAGACTATCCATGTCACGGGTTCACGCTTACGATCCCCGCCCCGAATGGCACCTTTACCAAATCTGGCTAATCGACACAACTCGAGCTCTGTTATACCGACTGATCCACCGGCAGAGGAAGAGGAGGAGACGCGACGCAATCTAGAGGAGCTTTTCCGCCAAGGAAAGCTTAACGACATTGGCCACCGTCGTGTGCGGATACGAAACCGCGGAGCTACCACAAGTTCAGCTGTCACGCCCAAGGGCATCGACCAGCTATTTTCTCCGCCGTCTTCCTCGTCCCGCAACGACACGCCGCCCGCAAGAGAGAAGATGCTCAACCCACTTATGGACCTGAGCGGCGAACAGATCAGGAGACTCGGCTCCCCATTCAAGATGGAAGGGTACCGACGTACTGCGCCTGCGGGAAGAATTTCAAGACACGCACCCTCGCTTTCTGATCCGTTCGCCAGCGGTGCGCTTCCTCGATTTCGGTCTTTGGTACAACACGCGCCTTCTCGAAGTCAACCCACCGCCAGCGGCCCCCCGTACGACCCTACGGAGGAAGGTATTTCGGACGCGGAGCGCATCCGAAGACAGATCTTGAACATGCCTTATTTAAGGCAATAATCAAAACGTATGTAACCAGCTTTCGCATTGGCGAACAGCTGTTTCATGCGGGGGCCCGTTACTGACCGCGTGCCAGCGACTATGATCCTGGTTGATTGATTTATTGTGACATTTGAAGCCATTTACGCGGAAATGATGATGTGAAACGGCAATCACGACTTTAACGACAGTTTATTACAGAAAGAAAGAGCATCTTGCGCTAAAGAATGATGATTTCGAAAATGAAAACGAAAACGCCTACGATTGATTATAAAAGTTGAACCTTGCGAAAACCTGGCGCGACGCGAGGAGTCTGGATCCGCGCTCCCGCGTGGATTGCTTGACTACATTCCCATTATCTCGATTTCCTTCAACAGTCGACCGACATTCACTCATTACTCCTTGGCCTCGACCGAATCCGCATTGTCTGCTAGGACATTCCAAAAACATCGATTTGGACTAGACTCTGATTCTAGAGCTTCTCAGCCCCAATTCTTGCATTCCCATTTGGACTTTCGATGTTGGCTTTCGTCCGCGGCACAACCTCCACTCTTTGAACATACTCACATCCACTTGAAGCCAACAGATGGGCGTCGCTAAAAACAACAAAAAGGCAGAAAAATATCCGAGCCCGCTGTCGACAGCTTCCCTTCACTTCGTCTCATTTTCTTTACTTGTATATCTGCTTCAGGACTTGAATCCGGCAATACCCACTCTCTACATTTCCTTACTGTTTTAAACAACCACTCTACTCCCCGACGAACTCCAGACGTCGCGCCATATATGATGATTGGAACGGAGCAATGCTGCTATTGAATGATGAACCAACATAGATGAAATGATGCTGCTTATTGACTTACAAGCGCGCACTTACACTTTGCAGCTTTCGCTTTGAGCTCCCTGTGCCAGACATGTAATCTATTACCCTGTCTGTTTTTTCCCGGCAATCTGTTTAATCTGATTGCTTATCTTCTCTTCTCTCATCTTGTGACATTTACATGTCGTTTATTTCAACCTATTTTCCTTTTACTTTCTTTCTCTCGCTCTATTGTTTTACTCAGACAGTACTCGATCCACTGTTCGCTCTAGCTTTGTTTTGATGGACTTGGACTTGGCTTCCACCGTTTTGTGGCCTTGCGTTAGCAGCTATGATGCCATGATCTCATGATTCGATGTAGCGATATAAATCTGAGTGCTTTTTATTATTTGAAATTTGTTCTTCCATAACTACGTAGTTTACGCACGTGACCAGGACCAATCCAAAGTAAGATCACAACACCAACTACAACCACCAACTACAACCGACCAAGAGGAAGTCAACTACGACTCAGAGCCTCAACTCCGGTCTTTCGGAGACCTGAACACTGCAGCTATGTGTTCGGCCCGCATTCCTTTCACGCCGCTATGTGCCTGTCACACTGCCAAACCTTACGACGGGCTACCTATTGCCCGCTTTATCGTTTTGCGTGTCACGGAGGATGAATGGGAGAGACAACTTCGAAACATGCGCCAAGAGCTCTACCGGTATTAATGGCTCAACGACAATATCCGAGCTGCGCGTATTCAGTGGCAAGCTCAACCCGGACAATGGCTTTCTGCGCTTGCAAACAAAGGAGGATAAAGAGGGATCGATTTGAGATCTATGGTTGGATTGTCTGGATGGATACTTTTCCTTGTAAGATCTGGATGCGCCTTCAGGAACAATGAAAACTACTTTGCCCTCAATAGATTCTCTTCCATCCCCTTGACAATGTCATTGATGGCTTTCGTATGCACGTGAGGCTAAATGCTAGGAGATGCTACTCAAATCTTGACAAGAACAAAACATAAATAGCCAGCTAACGTGCTGGGAATGCGATGAGAGATATCAATCACTAATCGACTCCGACTCTGACAGTGGCTCCGTGAACAGATCTACTCCGTCATGCTGAACACAATCGTAGGCTTGCGCTACGAAGCCCGACTCGCCACCGAAGTGGCCCAAGTGCTCATCAACAGGAACATCGCCAGCATCCTCTGGGGCTGGCCAGCACTGGGTTTGGTCCAAAGCTACCACTTCTTAGCAGAGTACCCGGTGAGCACAACCTACCCACCACCTAAAACCTACCTACCCAACGGGAAGAGAACATCCAATCTAACTAAACCTCTCTCCCATACACAGGAACACATCTTCGTAATCAACGACGCCCAAATCAGCGACGCAATCAACGCCCTCAAAGCCGCCGGCTTCGAACAATGCACGCCTGCCACGAGCTCCAGGAAGACCGCGAACAAGCAGACGCAGCTAACATCGCCCGCCTCGAACTTTTCGGTCGAAAGCCCAACCGCACGCACCCGGTCGGCGACGCACATTTCTCGAAGCCCCTGCCGGCAGGGTACCGCCAGCCAGATCCGCATCACCACCACCGGACGAACCGGGGCCCCCGCGTCGTGATCTCCCTTGCGCGCCGCACATCCATCTTACCGTGGCTACCGGAGATCAAGTTCGCGCCTGCCATGGCTGTGACGGGTGAGGGCGGAGGTGAGAAACGTGACAGGGACCCGCATTTGATTCTATCGGATGACTCGGCGGTTCTACGTCCATCACAGACTGATGGCGGGCCCTGTGGTCCGTGGAATAGTCCCGAACTCGGTGGCGCTCGAGCACAGTTCCTACACGCGAACGCCTTCACCGAGTCCCTTATATGGTTGTTTTGCCGGGACTTCGAGCACAATGATTGCCTGTGGCCTCTCTGGGTGATAATGCTCTACGAGCTCCGTGATGACCCAGACGGCGACGGGAGCATGCGTTTCAAGAAGACGCTGCGGCCGGACTTCCAAAGCGCCTGGGACTGGTTCAATAACCCCAACCAGCAGGGAAACTGCATGCTCAAGCTAGTTGGTCTTCGCGAGCGCCTTATTGCCGCTAAGAAGCTCACGAGCGGTGTCGAGGGCGTTGAACTGCCCGCCGTTGATATCACGCCTTACTTTAAGAGGAATAAGCAGAACCCGCTGTATGAGCAGCCTTATATCGATGATATGGAGAGGAGGGGTCTTCTTGGGGAGTATAAGGGGCTGTCTGCTGCAAAGAATTGGGATATCCCGGGAATTGGCAATTGGGATGACTTTATGAAGATCGGGAGGAATGCGGCGAAGTCTTATACGCCTAATCAGCCTCTAGCAGATGACCAGGGAAGATGGGGTTCTGCGAAACAGAGTGTTCCGAATCCTTTCACGGGACTTAGTCACGACGAGATTGTCAAGAGGCTGAGCGGTATAGAGTAGGTGTTACCCACTAACTGATCACGAAGTAAGTGAGGTCAAGTTTGGTCAGCAAAATTTATGGGCGATGGGTGAGTATTTGTTCATTTGGCGTTCATGAAATTGATTTTTAGGATAGGACTAGCAAGTTCTGCAGCATTTCGCAATATCATTTCTGTTTTCTTATTTTCTTTCCCAGTAACGCTTCTGTTTCTCATGCTTCTTAGGGCTAACCTACCCAACAAACCTAATAGCTCACAGCCTCACATCCTAATTCTCGGAAGGCCGGAGTGTTTGGTCCTAATTGGAGGGTTGAAGGCAATTGATCCAAATTAAATTGTATATTATCAAAAGACGTAAACTTAGCTAACATGAACAGAAGAAACAACAAAACAAAACAAAACGCCTTATGAAGGAGAGGGGTATCGAATAGCGGAGATGTCGTAAGGACATTATAGGCAAGGTGAGGTTATATATAAGGTGCATAACCTCAAAGACATCAAAACCAAAGTATGTAAGAGAAAGAGAAACAAAAACAAAAACAAGATGAGTAAAAAGAGAGGGAAGACAAAGCCACCCTACGCTGTCTGCCAGCTGAAGAGAGGAGTGGAGAAGCGAATCACCTACTTCTCCAACCTCTTCCTCCTCTCCGCGAAAATAGCCTCTAGTTTCCGGATCTGCAGTCCCAGACCCTTCTTCTCTGCATTCACCATAAGCCAGCTTTCCATCTTCTCGCGGAGACACTGCATTGAGTTTAAAACGGGGAGGCCTGCGCTCCCAGAGTCACCACCTCCACTACCACGCTCCATCTCAGCCCACCGCTCCGCAGCAGGATTGAGCAGCAAATCAAAAACGTTATTCCAGATCTCACGCTCCCAATACCGCTTCAGCGGTTCGCGAATGCGATACGTCTTGCTAGCGGGATCCGAAATCGTGGACTCGATGTATTTCCCGAAGAGCATGACGTGGACTGTACCGGCGAGACCGTACAGGTCAATCTGGTGCGTCCAGGGCCTCATCTCGCGGATTTCAGGACACTCGTGTTGCCCTGTCTCCCATTCCGCAATGAACTGTACATTTGGTTCGAAGGCGCGCATGTCGATTCCGCGGCCGAAGTCGATCAATGATAGGCCCTTAGTGGACCAGCCGAAGGAGCCGGTGGGGGAGTAGTAGAACTCGCGAGGATCGGTAGCTTGGTCGTAGAGTACTGATTGTGGGGTGGATGGCTTGTCGTCGAAGCGGATGAGACAGTTGTCTGCTTTGATGTCGCCGTGGAGAATGCCGCAAGTGTGGAGGGCTTGGACGGTGCGGAAGAGCTCGATTGTGAAAAACATGGCGAGGGCTTCGTCGAGGCCGCCTTCGCCCGTCGCGGGGCCGGAGACGCCTTCGTTGCGGACGAGGTTGACGAGGTCTAGAAGCGTGCCTTGCGGCCGGTAGTCTTCGACGAGAATGCTCTCGTTCTTGTAGATGTGAAGTTCGTGTGCGCGGATGATACTGTCTGCTGCCCGAGAAAGGCTCGGAAGCTGACTGATTCTGTCATGGGCTGTTTGTATCATATAGAACTCCCAAGCGTTGGGAGGGCCAACTTCTAACTTGATCGCCTCGAAGCCATACCGTGGCAATTTTGGCCTGATAAGGCTCTTCTCATCGATTGAGCCGCCGCTGTTGCTGTCGGTATCCATTTCGGAGTCGGAATCCAGACTGTCCATGCTCTCTGCCAGATAGACTGGAGCATATGCTCCAGCACCAAGCTCCCGTCTGATGATATAATTTCTTTCGGCCCCTGGAAGGTCGATTATGGGCACGTCAAATGATGCCTCGTCACCGCTCTTCGAGCGCCTGCTGCTGTTCTTCATGAATCGCTCGATCTCAGGAGCGTAATGAGTGATAGCATCAGGATGAGCATGATAGCCGCGATAGCCTGCGAGGGTCTGCTGCATAGCGCAAATGATGGTGTCGCGGATGGATCTGTCGACAGGGTTGCATACCGTGTCTTTGATGATCGGCCCTTGCTGAGCCATTGGCTTCACGGGAGAGGATAGCCTAAGGCTCGACGAGTGCGACTTGTTAGCGGTGGGACTCTCGATGATATCTTCGAGGCCGTGGAGCGTTTGTCCATGGAACGGGGTCTCCGTTGGGAGAGGGCTGGACAGCAGATTGCCCATTTGAGGCATTCCAGGCGTCGTAGTCGGGTTCAGGACATTGCTTGGGGTTTTCGTGCTGTATATGTTGCTTCGAGCTCCTGTCATCGACGGGAAAGAGTGCTCGGTGCGTTCCACGATTGGCGTCATGAAGGGCAACCGATTCTGAGCAGCCACAGCCGGATCTCGGTAAGGACCAGAAGGTGCTGCATAATCCTCAGGCATTTCTGGAATGAATCTCTGCCGTTGGGGATTCTCAGCCAAAGGCGCAGGATCATCGTCAATATCCTCACCGTGTTCATGGTGTGTTGTTGATTGTGTTGAGTCGAACTTTTGTGTTTCAGAGCCTAGATCGGCAGCGGAGAATTGAGTCCATTCGCCATCGACAACACTATCAGCACGAGTGTTATCAAAGTCGTCCCCATCGCCTTCGTCAAATGACCTGTGGAATGTATCGTCCCCAAAGTCGCTCGAAGCAGCCGAAATTCGCCCAACCGTGCTTTCCTCAGCGCTGGTATAGTCATCGTCATCAAAGTCGCTGCTTTCCGCAACCTCGGTTTCTGCCTTGAGAGGTTGATTGAAAATGCTGTAAATCTCATCCGTCGCTGCCCGTGTATGCATCGTCATCGTTGGTTCTGCGGTACTTTTGCGGCGAACTTTGCGTCCACCAGCACTAGGCGAGTCGAACTTCATTTTGACTGTTTCCATCAATCAGCATTGTTAGAAAAGAGAGAACAAGGGGTCTTACTTGTCTGGGTTTCGCCCTTTACTTCACGCATCTTTGTTTTTCGTGCCTTTCTAGCCTTGGCCTCCTGCGTTCTTTCAGAATCGATCGGTTGGTGCAAAGCATGGCCATCTGTATCTATCAAAGTCAATTTTTGCTGTAGTTGGTCTGGTAAGCCCTGCTCTTGCTCTAGCTGTGTTGCGTTGCCGGATATCTGTTTCAAAGGCTCTTTTGATGTGCGCCAATTCTTGTCTAGCCAGCCACGGTTCATGGCCCGCAACTCCTCAAAGCTAACTTCAATGTTAGGGTTTTTGTAGTCTGGGTATACTGCGTCGAGATCAACAAAGACTCGTTCTCGTCTTCCTGTACGCGGGTTTATCGCTTCCCGTATGCGGTGCTCCGGAACTGGTTTGGATTTCATTTCTTCTTTGATTGATGAATCTGACTTTGACTGAATACATGAAAGTGAACCACACAGGTTCATGCCACCAATTAGTCCTAGGATCGTAAATATACGGAATTCAGAAGGAGAAGATTATTAAATCATTCAACTCACCTCGTCCCTGAAGATCGCCATCTTCTCCTTCGGCGCAGGCTTCTTGCCAGCCTTAAGCGTCTCACCAGCCCATGGTTTGGCCTCCATACTGTTCTCTTTACGACGATCCTTCCTCGTTCCGAGACTATCCCACCCCTTTGTCTCTGCGCCTAGAGCAGGCTGACTGGCTGCTGGGTCTGTGTCGGTGAAAATGGCCATCTTTGGCTTGCCGGATTTGGTTTTGGGTGCACTTCCGGTGCCTGAAGCTGGGGGCTGTGCTTGTTGGTCTGCTGATGCGGCGGCTGCCGCGAACGGGTCGACTTTGGCGGCCAATGCCGGGCGGACTGCTGGCAATGCCGGGGATGAAGGTCCGTTGTCTTGTGTGTGCTGTTCGTAGCGTCTCTGGAAGTCGTTGTATTTACGCGCCAGCCGTTCCGTCGGGCGTGCTTCGCGGTCAATACCGAGTCTGTATACTTCGTCCGCCTGTGTCCAACGCCCCACGCTTTCGAGCCACCCCGCGAATTCCTCGTAGAATAGAGCTAAATCCTCACCAACGTGGTGCCGAGCCATGAATGCAAACGTTTCGCGCGGTGAGTCGGAGAAAAGTCTGATATAGTGTAGCCATAACCGGACGTATCGCGAGTCGTTCTTGTAATGAGCCGATGATAGGAATGATTTGACGGCTCGCTCTAATAAAGGTAGAAGGCCGGACTCGGCAGTTGCTTGCGCAGAGGGGTAGGCGTTCAGGGCCCACTTCACGTAGCGATCATATATGTCGAGGGGGTCGTCAGACTCGCCGATTGCCTGCAACTCGGTCTCGTATTCTTGTCGGATAGCGTCGTTAAGCGTTCTTGTGTCATTTGGTGATGGTGCCCCTAGTTTGTCGGTAGGATCTCGTGGAGAGAAAATGCGTGCTAGATCCCTGGCAGATCGGCCACCAGGCAAGGACTGAATGTTTTCCTTCTGACCCTCGATAATGTCGAAGTCGATCAAATCTCCGGAGGCCGCCATGGCGGCAGTGAATGTGGTTGCTGTCGAAGTCTGTTAGAATATCGATAGAATATGTTGAGTGAACTGTGGGATGGTAGGTGAGCAATTGTCGAGGTTGGCGGCGGGGTCAATGGTCGATGAGCCGTCGAATTCAAGTAGCCTTTGCGAGAGGGATAAAGAGACAGCGTTTATTTTCCAGTTTATCGATAAACACGTGCTCCGTTGCTGTGGTGACTACCACGTGATGGCTAGACTGAATGAGGAAATATTGAATCTGGGCCGCACGGGACCCAGACGCGCCAATTTCTTAGTGAACCCGTTGCTCCAGTATCTTGAGCTTATCTATCAAATTATTCTGCGGCAACACCAGCGAGTCCTCACCCTAGAGCTCTACGAAACTCTCTTTTCCGTTGACTTCGAAATCAATTGCTCTAGCTCTGAAGGCCTATTCTCGATATTGCGGCGACAAACTCTTTCCAACGCCGAACTCATCATTCACCTTCCGAGCAGCAACCCCATGAGAATACGATAACTGCCCCTTCAATTTCATACCAATCGACCGAATCTGTATTTCTTGGAAGAGAAATTTCGCAATGCCTCCCCGAGGCTCTCGAAAAGCTTCGTCTACTGTCAATCCCGATCTCCGACCGGAAACCAACAAGCGAACGCTAGAGGAAGCTGCCGAGCCAGTTTCCCCACGACGCCAATCGAAGCGCATCAAGTCGACCGAGCAGCTGCGAAACACGCCCCAGAGCCCGCTGAAGAAAACCGCAAAAGTTCAAGTCAAGCGCGAGACGCAAGTGAAGGAGGAGACCGAAGCTGAAGATCAGCCGGGAAATACTCAGGGTGTCAAGGAAGAACTTGATGTGAAGCAGGAGTCAACTGAGCCCCAAGACGGCATTGAGGGACAGGCTGTCGCTGCTGTCACTACCACGAAGAAAAGGAAGACGAAGAAGGAAAAGGAAGCTGAGATGGTGCCATTGAGAGCTCGGACACAGGGTCTGCGCATGTTTATTGGAGCTCATGTCAGCGCAGCAGGAGGTAGTAATTACCAATGTCTGTGCTTCTTGACTGCGCTTCATACTAATACTGTTGGCTTTGCTAGGTGTCTTCAATGCTGTAAACAACAGCAAGCACATTGGGTCAGTAAATGCTCATCGTCTGCTGTACATCACAAATCCCATGGCTAACTCTTCACAGCGGCAATGCCTTTGCACTATTCCTGAAATCGCAGAGGAAGTGGGATAACCCTCCACTCCAGGACGAACAAAGAGATAGCTTCCACCAACTTTGCAAAGAGCATGATTATGATGCAGCAAGGTATATTTAATCAGCACCTCAAAGCAATCCTTACCCATATCACCATGCTAATTTTCGAAGATTTGTCCTCCCCCACGGCTCCTACTTAGTCAACCTCGCCCAAGAGGACAAAGTTAAAGCCAAACAAGCCTACGACGCATTCCTAGACGATCTACGCCGCTGCGAAGCCCTAGGAATTCAACTCTACAACTTCCAGTAAGCTCCGCTACACCGCCCTCAAACCGTGCATTCAATAAATTGATCAACCTTTTCAGCCCCGGAAGCGCCAACAAATCCCCATTCCCCAGCGCTCTCTCCCGCCTCGCAAAAGCCCTAACCAACGCCCTATCCGAAACATCAACCGTGATCCCCGTCCTCGAAACAATGTGCGGCCACGGCTCAACAATCGGCGGCTCGCTATCTGAATTTAGGGACTTGCTTGCCCTCATACCTAAGGAACACCACGACCGCATCGGTATCTGCATCGATACATGCCACAGCTTTGCAGCGGGGTACGACCTCGTCACCCCGTCGGGATTCAAGGCATTCATGCAGGAGTTCGAAGACCTCATTGGGATTAAGCATTTGCGGGCGCTGCATCTAAATGACTCCAAGGCGCCGGGGGGAAGTAAGCGTGATCTTCACGCGAATATCGGAACGGGGTTCCTCGGTCTCAGGGCTTTTCATAATGTAATGAATGAGCCGAGGTTCGAAGGCATACCCATGATCCTTGAGACACCTATCGATCGTGTTCCCGCCGCTACAAACGGCACGAAATCCGAACCTGCCGAAGAGGAAGAAGAAACAGACGCAAGTGACAACGAAATCAAACCCAAAAAGAAATCCACATCCAAAGCGAAATCAAAACCCAAAGCAGCCGCAAAAGCAATCCCCGACTTCTCAATCTGGGCCAACGAAATCGCCCTCCTGGAGTCATTAATCGGGATGGATCCCGAGAGTGCGGAATTCAAAGATCTCGAAGCGAAACTCTCTGAGGAGGGTAGAGAGACTAGAGAGAAGCATATGGAGCAGTATCTTAGGAAACAAGAGGCCGAGGAGAAGAAGAGGGCTAGGGAGGGTGGGAAGCAGAAGACTTTAATGGAGATGATGGGTGGCGGTGGAAGGGCGAAAGCAAAGGCGACTGCGAAGGGAAAGCCGGGGAGGAAGAAGAAGGTTGAGTCAGAGAGTGAGATGGATAGTGAGGATGAGGGGTGTCAGAGTTGTTGATGGAGTCTTGGTACATTTTCGGTGTTTTAACATATAGCATATTATTGTCGCTGTAGCATATTGTGGTGTTCTGGGTTGATGCTGTGACCGCTGTGCGGCTAGCGGAATATATATTTTATCGCTTCTACTCCGTACGGACGAGATCGCCAAATCATCAAAGCATGGTTAAGAAGAAACACTCAGTATAATACAGCATAAAGCTGCATGTTTTGATTCTCTAACTACTACAAGTAATCCATGGGTATTTCGTATATATAACACCAGAAACCCACACAGCATTATTTCCGTCAGATCCGACCACCAACAGTTTGCCGTGAGCAACCAATGAGTCCAACATGGTATCTTTCATATTAAACAAATATTTATACCGGATCGGGTGTGCCAATATGTGCGGGGGCGTCATTCAAGCCTCTAACCATGCCAGTATCCGGAAATTGGCATGACAGCGGGAGAGGCAACTTATTATATGCGAGTCAATGCAGGAAAAGGTCGTAGAATTCGATTCAAGGAGAAGCTTTCCAGAAACCTTGGCGGCCGTGAAACGTTCCAAACCAATTCACTGACTTTGAGGAGTTCCCCGCCCTGAAGACGACGGCTGGGCGTGGTCGTTGGGATTTAAGCTGTGTCCATTCTTGTGGAGCTCATCTTCCATAGACACAATGATCGGCGGTGCTGACTTCAACGGCGACGGCGCGGACACCAAAGGCGAATGCGTCGTGCTGCGAGCGTGGTCGCTCAAGTTCGCCGTATTGATCGAAAGGTTGTGGACGTTGCTGGGCCCGGCAGTGAGAGAAGGGAACGCCCGTCCGTCGCGATGATGATCATCGAAATCCTCGTGGCGAAGTTCGGAGGTTTCTTGGTTGACAACTTCTTGGTAATCGCCGCGTCTTCTTGGGACGGAGTCGTACTCCGAATCGGAGCTGGGGTTAGAGTCCCAGTTGTTTTGCTGAACTTCTGCCCGCATTCTTGATATTTTCATGTAATTGTAAGAGGCGATACTGCCAATCGTAACGACAAGACCAGTGACGTTGACGGCAGTGAGCTTGTCGTGGAAGATCACGCCTGCCGCGGTGATAGTGACAACCTCCTTGAATATGCCGCAGATACTCAAGGTGACGACGGAGGATCGCTGAAGTAGCGCAAATTCGGAAGAAATCATGCAGAATGCAAGCACACCAGGGAAAATCAGGAGCAGAAGACCTGATCCAACCCCGTGGGCATCTGCGAGGGCTGTAAGCCCGGTAACAATTTCGGTTGGGCCTTCAACGGCCAATGCGATAAGGAGAAGAGAGATGAACATGACTGGGGTGAGGAAGAAAAGTGTCGAGAACGGATTCGCTGTAGCAGGGTGTCGCAAAAGTAGAATCTGCGTCAATCCCCAACGGAATCCCGAAAAGAAGGCCGAGGCTATAATCAAAACGAAGCCCACGGCGTTGAAAGCCGTCTCTCCGGCGACCATCATTACTACTCCAATGGTCATGGTAGCAATAATAGCTATCAATCTGAGAGAGGGAGTCTCCAAGCGGAAGACGAATGCGAAGAGAAGAACAAATGCAAGGGCAGAGGATTTACACATGGTCAAAAAAGTCAAGGTAATGAACTTCAGAGACATGTTTCCTAATCCGATATCTAAAGATGTCGCTGTACCACAAGGGACCAGGCGTGTGAAATAGAACCACTTGGTGAGTACCGGTCGCGGCTCATCGCCAGGTGCTGAGGGTGCTGGTTGAGGTCGGAGCGAGGGGATGAAGAGAAGTATAAGAGAGGAGAGTGTGAATTGAACGAGCATATGCAAGCTGGTGGTGAAAAGAGGAAATGGAAAGACCTCGTTGTCGTCATGGTCTCGAGAGAACATCCATTTATTGTACTGCGCCAGTTAGTAATGATAGCAAGAATGGAGGGCATTGAAACTTACAATTGAAATCGCGAGCGAGAAAAAGTACCATAGCAAAATCAGCCCAACATTGACAAGCAGCCTGCTCATGACAGTCTTGTCTGAAGAGCTGATATTGAACGGATCGTCGCGAGACGCCTTCACACCTGCTATACGGGCATCCAATTGCCTTCTCTGTTTTCGTCTTCGGCGCCGTTGACGTTTTTGGTTTGCTGTGAGACCAGTTTCTTCATCGTCAGGATAATCGTCATCGGAGCTTAAATAACGCCCTTCGTCGCTTTCCGCGATTGATGAGAGATCAGAAACATCCGCATCATCCGCAGCTGATGGTTTCTGTTCTTCATGCTTGTGACCATTATTTTCCTCCCTATGCTCGATCGGAGGTGGTTGGGACGGACCAGCGCCCGTGAGAACGGAGCTGCGCCGTCGATGGTGGTTGCCCGGAGATATGCTCATATTGGCGGACGAGCCGAGCTAGAAATGGATAGCAGGATTCGAAAACAGACGGGTTTGCTATGGCGAACAAAGCTCCATCAATGCGACCTTGCCAAGATTGTGTCTCGTCGGTCTAGCCAGAGGAATCGAGACGAAATTGGCGAAGGAAAAAAAAAGAGGGCCGGTCGGAGGAGTCGGGAGGGCACGCGAGATAAAGGAGAGAAGCGAAGGGAAAGATCGGTGAGAGAAAAACTATCGTTGACACGTCCGGCGGGCAAGATTGAGTGAGGAGAAGCGAAGTATTTCGCAGACAAGCGACTAAAGACAGCTTTATGCAGGCGTGTCGCAGGAGAAGGAGAGGAACAAGCAGGACGCAAGGGCGACCGGTGGAGCGCGGCGGATAAGGAGAGGACTGGGAGAAGGTGCTGTGATAGCTAGGTCGGGGAGGATAGATAGTAGGAAACAGACAAAAGAAAGAAAAAGAAACGGACAGGGTAGAGTGGTAATAGTGGTGGTGGTAAGGATTGAATGAGGAGAAGGAAGGAAGGAGGAAGATCGGAGGCAGTCACAGGACCAGCCAGGAGAAGTTGACGGAGGAGGAGAGGATTGATGAGTTGTGACTCTCGGGCCCGTCATAATTTCATAAAAAAGAGTCATGGCCAGCATTCAGCAGGCTGGACTCTCAGGGCTCCATTCTCGCCAAGGAGAGAGTCTCGCGGCCTAACAGATCTGGTGCCTCAGCGCTAAGAGACTCCTGACTCGAATCACTCGATCTTGAAGAAGTCACACGAGCTGGATGCTGTCACGTGGTCGGGTGAAGTTCCCTACGAGTATTCCCTCAGTCGACTACCTACCTCCTACCTCTCTACTTATAGAGGACTTTCAACCGTAATTTCGACTTCAACATCTATTTATGTTCTGTTGTTCAACACCTCCCGTCTCTCCCGCCCAGTGATCGGGATAGATTCATCGTTCCACTCTGGTGGGTCGAGGCCAGCCAGCGTTCGCCTATGAAAGTCAACCTCGTGGATAAACAATGAGCGACCGAAATGTACCTGAGGACATTCCAGCGTGAACAAATGGGAGCAGTCAATTCATGATACTCATCCATGGCACCATGTGGTCGCTTTCGCTACACAAGCCGGAAAGCAGAGGCCAGGGATTTGCTGGCGATCAGGATTTCCCCCGACGACGACGATCCGGGGTCAGCCACATGATGCCCCTCCCAGCCTCGGCAGCGCCAGTCCCTGAGTCCCTGCCATTCCCTGCCCTGTTGTTGTTCCTAAAACTTGGCGCCATCATTGTTACGAGTTGAAATTCTGGCGACCAAATTCCGGGATACCGCTTGGTTCAGCCAAAGAATTGGCTGCAATATCATAGTCCCTGATTTTGAAAGGGTCCGTGATCGCAGATCCCAGGAACCACGGATCGTCTTCTCCGCATGGGGTCGCAATTTGGTAATCGCAGTGCCAAACGCTGCTTATTTTTCAGCCAGCGACAATTATTTGTCGCGAAGTGTACGGTTGCATCCGAGGCGAAATAGTTGGTTTGGGAAACCTTAATCGTGGGTGTCGAAGGCATTTCGCGGCGCAAATCGGATACCCATTGCCGCCCCTTTCGCTTTTTATGCTCGTCACATTGCGGAAAGTTGCAGCCCGAGTGAACTTGGGGTCAAGACAAACTATTGATACTTATGCTCGGCGCAAGGGGGCTTTAGCTCAAAGTCTCAATGCAAGATGGTGCGATAATCCGAGCCCCGCTGCTGCAGCTGAAGTCGAATGGCTCATCTGACTTGACCGCAACCAATATTTGCGGGGTCTTCAGCGACAATACACAGTCAGCAATTAGCTGTCAGCAGTCAGAATAGCCATGCCATTTTCTCTCCACATTCCCGGAATTTGAAGTAGCGGCTGCTATGCCCAGTTCTTTCTAGTCAAGCGGCATATTCGCGCCCTAATTCGACCGTGTTCCCGGAGTTGAGCCGTGGTAAATTAGCGCCGTGAGTATGCAATGTTTTCACTGTCAAGGCTGAACAACATGACATGGGTTCCCCGCAGATTATCTCGGCTCTGTCTATGAGATCGAACATCTGGGGTGCAGTTTCTGGGGATGGTACAGAGCCTCTACAGAACGATCGATTCACGGTTTGACAGAAAGACGTCCTTCTGGGGCATTCAAGGCAAGCAACACGATACCACAGACAATGCATTCTACTTTCAGAACTCAACCTTGCACCTTCGCTGCCGGGTCATTTTATTCCGTGGAGATGGGGCTGAGTCCTCCGCATCCTGCCCCGCAACTTCCGGGGAATATCCTAATCGAACCAGGATCAAGACCGTCATGCCATAGCTCGCCCCGTGCATTCATACTCTGAAGCCGCTACAAAAGCGGACAAAGCCCTAAATGGCCAAGGCCTTGATCAGGATTTTCGGACTGAACTCACCCGAGCGGCACCTCTCTTGCGAGAAAAAAGTGCCATGGCAGCTGGACCGTTGGCTGAAATGGACTGCAGTCCGGAGAAGCCGAGGGGACCAAAGAAGAAGACGGGGTATAAGAAGCCTAGTCAATAGCGCCCGTCAGTGCCTTCCATCTGTCCAGGGCTTTCAAGGAAGTGCGCCGGCAATCCTTCTTCCTACCATCCACAATGCACATGCATTTCCCCCCAGCGGTGGTGGGCGCTGTAGCGCTCTTGTCGACCCAAAGTTATGCCCAAGCTCAACAACCCCTTCACGACTGGCAAAAAGCGTACGAAGCTGCGGAACAGCTGGTTCTACCATGGACAATAGAGCAGCAGGCAAACATCTCCGTGCGAGGCGGTGTTGCCCCTGGCTTTGTGCCCTTTGAACCTAGCGACGGTTTGTGGACCTGACTCGGTGCATTGGCCTGAGATTGTCTTTACTGACTTTTGCTAGGACCAACCGGTGTATCTGGTGGTGTTGGTGTTTCAGGCTGGGTGGGAGGCCAAACACTCAGCAGCTCTTGGAATAGGTCATTAGTTGAAGATCACTACTCGCGCATGGCCATTGAGTTTCGCAAGAAGGGGTATAGTATGTTGCTGGGTCCATCAACCGGTCCTCTTGGAAGGAGTCCACTAGGGTCGAGACTGTGGGAGGGCTTGGTACGTTCACATTGTCCGGCAATATGCTTTCCTATCAGCATCTAATAACCCCCAGGGAAACGATCCTTACCTCAATGGTAAATTGTGAGCATCATAGATGTCCTCAAATAACTGATACTCGGTGATTAATATTTTGAAATAGGTTTGGAATTGGTGTCAAGGCCATCCAGGAGCAGGACATTATCTCATGCGGAAAGCATTATCTAGGTATGTTGATGCTTTGCGTGGTGGTGACCCACAATTGAGATGTCAAGCTTTACTAACAACACTCAGCAAATGAGCAGGAAACCAACCGTACTGCGTCTGGCAGCGATGACCCTGCGGATCGAACCTCTAGCAACCTCGACGACCGCACTTTACATGAGCTATACCTGTGGCCGTGGATTGATGGAGTTGCTAATGGCATGGGTTCAGTGATGTGTGTCATGAACCGAGTCAACGGCACCATTGGCTGCGAGAACGATCGAATTATGAACGGCGTTCTGAAAAATGAGACCGGTTTCCAAGGTAAGTGTAAAACCCGATACCTCAGCCACAAGCTTACCTTGAGCTTAGGATTCATTGTCCCCGATGTCACTGCACCGCTCGACAAAACGGCAGGCCTTGTTGGAGGGCTGGACTGGAACTCAGGATATGATGTGTCGGAAATCGTCGCGGCCGTTGAGAGCGGAAACATCTACGAAGCCGTCATAACTGACCATGCGTTGAGAATAGTAGCAACGCAGCTCAACCTCCTCAAGCCAATAGAGGAGTACCCATCGGCCGACGATACTGCAGACCTCAATGTCAGGGATCCCGATAGCGCGCACTTCATCCGCAGAGCCGGTTCCGAGTCTATTGTCCTTTTGAAGAACAAGAACAACACCCTGCCATTGCGCGATACAAAATCGTTAGGCATCTTCGGCAAAGACGCAGCAAACCTTGCCACCGGCCCAACACCCAAGGCCAACTTCAACTCTTACTTAGGCGAAACCTACAACGGGCATCTTGTCACAGGCGGCGGCAGCGCATCACCAGCTCCGTATGTGGTCTCTCCTTTGGATGCCCTGACCGCCAAGGCCGCAGAGGGTCAAGGCTTCAACTACAGATATATTCTTTCCGACAATTGGACCGTCACTCCCCCAGAGTCGACGGGTGAAGGCTTCTTTCAGAGCGTCGAGGCATCGGTGTCCGAGTACGCAGCCGAGTCTGAACACTGTCTTGTTTTCATCAATGCTTTTGGTAAGGAGGGCGCTGACAGGCGGAACTTGGCTGACCCCGAGGGTGACCAACTTGTGAACGACGTTGCCGACTACTGCAGGAGCACAATCGTGGTTATGAACAACGCCGGTGTCAGACTGGTAGATGCTTGGATTGATCATCCTAATGTTACGGTTAGTCAAGCTTTCCTAGTTGAACCGCGGCAATGTATTGACTAGTGTATAGGCAGTCCTCAATGCGGGAACTCTCGGTCAAGAAAGCGGCCATGCCATAGTTGATATTCTCTTCGGAAATGTTAACCCATCCGCAAAGCTGCCTTACACCATCGCCAAGAATGAAGATGACTATAATGGACAAATCTGCGAGTGCTGCGAGTGCGACTACACCGAAGGGCTGTATATTGATTACCGACATTTCGACCAAGCCGAGATTGAGCCTCGACATGAATTTGGATTCGGTCTATGTAAGCTATACCTTTTGCGCTATCTACAAAATACTGATGTGCCTAGCGTATACCACATTCGACCACACTGATCTGATCATCGAAGGAGCTTCTGAAAGTATCACCTTGGAGCCGTACGCCACCGGCGAGATGACCGAAGGCGGCCCCTCTGATCTCTTCGACGCGATAATCAACATTTCCGCCTCTATCACAAACACAGGCGACGTCGCTGGGGCAGAGGTAGCACAGTTGTATCTCTCATTCCCGGAGTCTGCAAAAGCACCAGTGCGGCAATTACGAGGCTTTGCAAAGGTATACCTTGAGCCGGGTGAGACTCGGACTGTCACGTTCCCTATTCAGCGGCGCGATTTGAGTATTTGGGATACCGAGGCGCAGGGGTGGAAGATTGAGCAGGGGACCTTCACCGCGTATCTAGGGAAGAGTAGTAGGGATTTCACTGGTGAGGTGAAATTTACGGTTGCGACCGAGTAGATACTTGATGTGCTCTATTGGTTGTTTGTGAATGTGTCTAGACGGGCGCTCCTTCCTAAACATCGAGTTCTGCCGCACCATAATCCCAAAGACAAACCTCCGTCAAGATATCTTCCCTTCTGTATCTCCAGTAGCATAATCTCATCATTAAGTCACTTTCATGAATTTCTTCACCTGCAATGAATTATGTCTGAACCCATCCTTGAAACCGCCATCACCAAAACAACCAACCTCCGCTACGCAAGCATCAAGAGCATTTCCATCCACTGGCCAGAAAGAAATTATGAGTGTATCAACAACACCTGCCAGTTCCAAGACATCCTACAAGTGCTCTCTTACCCCCGAGCAGAGGAATTTACCATTTCAAGAGGTCCCAATGCAGGCTGGGCCTTGAACAAAAAGCTCCGCGAAATGCTCAACGAAGCAAGAAGTGTACCATGGATCCGAGAGCAGCGAAGCCTCGTAATCTTGCATTATGCAGGCGATAGCATCAGGACCGAGAGCTTCACATCGCGTGATAGAACATTGTTCGTTGACACTCAGGAGTCGCGTGAGACTTATCGTGACCGTGGAGACACTACTGATCTCGAGTTCAATCCTGAGGAAAGCTTGGTTTCTTGCGCCATGTTCGACGAGGGTTATGACCCGGATAACCAGTTGCAGGAGAATGTCGATGTTTTGATCATCTTCGATTGCCCTTACCATATGACGGATATTGATTTTCAATCTCGCAAACGTTTGAGGACTGTTGAGATCGTGGCCGCTGCTGAATCCCAACCTGGGGGGGACCCAAGACCCCTTATCAAACATGAAGATCCTTTCATGCATCAGGTCAGATATGCGGCGTCATCTGCGCTGCTGAGTGAAATTGAGCGCCGCAAGAAGGAGGGATGCAGGCATGTCGAGATTGCCGACGTCGTGGAGTCTTTGAAGGCAAAGAAAGTAAAATCTTCCAGGAAACGCTCAAAGAAGGTCAATATTGTCCATCAACGTAGGCTCGGAATGGATCCAATAAACCTCCATGTTTCATCTGCAGCTGCTGAGGATTCGTGCCGACCTTCCTAGCTAGGTTGATCTTACTCCATGGCGCAATGTGGTTTCATGACTTGTCATTAGGGTATGTTGAGGCGGATTTGTTCTTCGCGATGGGACCATATTTGGAGATTGCATATTTATCCAAAGTTCATGGGGCTAGGATGAAGAAGGTTGTCTGACTAGGTCAATATTTATGTCTGTAGTAATCATTGAGCTACATTCAAATTCATCCTATTGACGATGAACTCATCGACTAGTTCAAGAGTGAAGCAAATGACATTGACCTTGAACTCATGCAAATCTAAAAAGGAAGGCACCTCCGATTCCTATAGTGAGTCGTAATATTAGACATGGTATGGAGGATGGACTGATTTTGATCTCCACCTTTAGACCCTAAAACCCCAGTCACAGTCTGGGCCCAGTGACATCAACTCCTTGGTATTTACCAGGTTCCTTCCTGGATAAGTGAGGGGTCACGCATTCGATGCTCAGCGCTTAATCTATAATATAACACAATGAGCACGCTGAATGACCTACCTTACCCTACCTACGTGTATCACCCTCCTCAAACCACAATGTCAACACCAACATCAACCTACACCATAAAATCCCACGGCCCCATCCACGGCCTCTCAACATACCCCTCCACTACAGAACTATCGAACCTAACAGCCATAGTCACCGGCGCAAATGGGTTATCCGGTTACAACATGGTACGTGTCCTTGCGGCTGCGCCGGAGCGCTGGGAGAAGATTTATTGTTTGTCGAGGGGTGAGCCATCGGAATCGTTCTTTGAGGACTTGGGGCTGGGAGCTGGGGATGGAGAGGGGTTGAAGGGTGTTAGGGAGAGAGTTGAGCATGTCGCTGTTGATTTTATGGATGGTGGGGAGGAGATCGCGAGGGCTTTGAAGGAGCGGATACCTAGAGTGTATGTGCGTCCGCATACTAATTGAAATATTGACTAATTTGGACAGAGATCACGTATTCTTCTTCTCATACAGCCAGCCTGCCCAAGAAGGGAATGTCTTGGGGATGTGGTCTGACGCTAAAGCCCTAACTCAAGTCAACGGTACGTGGGTACGAGTCTTTCTTTCTCAAAATCAGCCCAAGGGAACTGACAATAAACCACACAGCAACCCTCCTATCCAACTTCCTCTCCGCCCTAAAAATATCCTCCCTCAATCCAAAGCGCATCCTCCTCCAAACCGGCGCAAAACACTATGGCTTCCACATCGGCCCGGCCACGAACCCTTCCTTCGAAAGTGACCCACGGGTTACACTAGAAGAAAACTTCTACTACGCGCAGGAAGACGCACTAGAGTCATACTGCACTGCCGCCTCTACTTCCACTGCGAAGGTCAGTTGGAATGTGGTTCGGCCTTCATACATAATCGGCACAACACCCTCAAACACCGGGTCCCTAAACCACCTCCTCGGATTGGCAATCTACGCTTCTGTCCAAGCACACTTAAATCAACCGCTCTATTTCCCGGGTGACTATGTAGCCTGGGACAGGGAACTTTGCCAGAGTAGTGCGTTCCTTAATGCATATTTTGAAGAGTGGGTTGTTCTCACGGATAATGCGGCGAATGAGGCGTTTAATATCCAGGATGGGTTGGGGTTTACCTGGGGGAGGTTTTGGCCGGAATTGGCGGGGTGGGTTGGGATTGGGTGGTGTCCGCCTGAGAGTAAAGAAGAAGGGCAAGAAGGGGAAGGGAAGTATAGAGTTACGAGGTCGAGATATACAGAGACGCCGCGGGGGTATGAATGCTCATAATCCCCATTCCATCCTTTAGTTATACCCAAATTAACCCACCTCTGTGACTATATAGGTACGGCCCCTCCGGCAAAACATACTCAACATTCAGCCTCCAAGAATGGTCTTCCCAACCTTCCATCCACCGCGCCTGGGCCGAGTTAGTCGCGAAACATAATCTCACACTATTCGACTCCTTTTCAAGACCGCAAACCCGCGCCCAGGTTTTCGGCATGACGGACTCCGCGGTATTAGGCGGGTGGCCGTTGTCATTGAGTATGCGGAAGGCAAGGGAAAAGGGGTTCTTCGGGACAGTAGATTCGATCGAGAGTGCGAGGCTTGCGATTAAGGAACTGGGGAGGTTGCGTGTTGTTCCGCCTATTAAGGATGGCTAGGAAGGAGATGAGATGAGGTAGTCGGTATGGAAGCGTGGTAAGTGGGTGGACGGTGAACATGTTTCTTGGTACTTTAGAGGACCAAAAAAACCGGATATCTTTGCAGCCTGAACGCTGAGTCCACTTCTGCAAATCAAAAAGACCATATTCCGTAGGGCTCAAAGGAGACTCGGCATGTATAGTTAGGGCTACTATCGTGACGTGGCGGGCGCCGCGCCATCACGGAGTATACCTAGGTAGGTAGATAAGGTAGGTAAATAGGTGCGTGAGTATAGGTATTACTTGCCCCGTGCGCAATGTAAGAACGACTACGATGGATAGAGTCTTGGAGTCCAGTCCTAAACAAGATAACTCCCGCGGTGAAAAGAATCTAAATTGTCCGATTATGCATATTGGCGTTTGGATGATAAGCTACCTACCTACCTACCTACCTACCTACTCACTCCCGTCGTTGCCAGGTGTCACCGCTCCGCTACAACGAAGTATCCAAAAGCCCCGTAGTTTGCCAATGATTCAAAAGTAAAACCGTAAGTAAGCAAGGCTGACTATCAGGCTAGCTTTCACATGTTCTTTGATACTTATCTATGCTAAGAGCTCCTCGAGCTTCAGCTTCAGCTACATAGCCATAGCCAAAGACTTAAGCACCGCAGAGAGATACGAATGGTTGGTTAGGCGGGTTGGAGATATGACTGGCGGATTCGGAAGTTGCCATATGGCGCAGAGATCCCGTAGCGGCTTGGAAGTACTCTAGGCACCTACCCCGGCGTATCATAACCTACGGTAAGCTGTTCGCACACACGGCTAGGAAGAAGGACCACTAAAATCTTATTGCATTCCCAGACATGCAAAGGAGATGGACAAAGCGACTCAGGCTCGGGAGGATCTAACCATCCGCATGGCCCGTTTCTTTGTATAAGGATCTTGGGCGTTTGTCCGAGCTCCGCCGACCTATTGTATATAAGATTTCTAAATACTGATGCCTGGTCCTCAAACTAATGACACTCCAACTGTCTAATATCTTGGGTCTTTTCTCAATTGTCCCTTGAATCATTCCTGTTCTACATTTAGACCCCAGCCCAAATCCAGCACGTTCATCGGCCATGCCTTCATATCTCATCACCGGGGTCTCTAGAGGGCTTGGAGTACGATAGACTCTCCATAATTACTAATCGATAGTAGCGGCTGACATGGTGCATGTAGTTTGAATTCCTCCGCCAGATCTCAGAAGATCCACAGAATACCGTCATCGGCATCGTGCGCGATAAACCCGCAACTGACGCGAAAATAGTGGAATCCCTGGATGGGCGGAAGAATATCTTCATACTCGAAGCCGATATCACGGACTATAATGCTTTGAAGGTAAGAAAAGAAGCCTCCCTTACCTAGGTGCTGGTTCGTTCTGAGCTGACATGCTGTGTTGCTACCTTGCTTGGTAGGCGGCCGAAGAGGCTACTGCAGCTATTACATCGGGAACGCTCGACTACCTTATTGCCAATGCGGCATATGTCTCGCGTTGGGATGCATATGATCCTATCGGTGTATTGTGGGTTCCTCAAATCCGCTTGGTCATTTCCCACTTCCAATTGCTGAATTCTTTCTTCTGCAGGGGGGGAAACCCACAGGCGCTTGAAGATGACCTTCTCAAGTCCTTCAGAACTAATGTCATCGGTCCAATCCACCTGCTCAACGCCTTCATACCCCTAATCCTAAACTCACCAATCAAAAAAATTCTCTGCCTCTCCACCGGCTCCGCAGACCTCGAAGCAACGCGAACAACAGAACTCGAGGGCGGCTCCGCATACACAATCAGCAAAGCAGCACTCAACATGGCTGTTGTGAAATTCAACGCGCAGTACCGCAAGGAGGGGGTGCTGATCATGGCTGTTTGCCCAGGGGTTGCGCAGACGGGGCATCATGATGAGGCTACGCCTGAGCAGTTGCAGGCGGTAATGGGGATTATGGCTAAATTCCAGGCTTATGCACCCAACTTCAAGGGACCTGTTAGTCCGGAGACTGCGGTAAAGAGGGTGCTGAGGGTTTGGGAGAAGGCGAGTGTTGCTAATGGGGATGGGGGAACGTTTGTGTCGCAGTATGGGAATAAGACGTGGTTGTGATGACTTGGTATAATATTGGTGGTCCCTAAAAGACAGGGAAGCTATAATGAGCTGATGCTTACCTAGCCAGGTCGGCAATATGACAAGGATGGCTGAATAGATGTATCTCCTTTACAAAGTATGCAGGTCAAGTACTTTTTAGGGCTGGCGGACTACGACTTAAATCCGAATGCTGTGTAACTTAAATCCGCGGATTTAACGGCCACCACCAAATATATATTACAGCATCATGCATCGACCACTTCATTCCTAACACATCCAAGCTAGAAGTACAATCTATCAATTACAATGTCTTTACCCTACAAACACGTCCTCGCCATCGGCGCAACGGCCGGCATTGGCTGGGCAACTGCATCCCGCCTAATCGAGTCCGGCGTCAAAGTCACTGTTGTCGGACGTCGGCAGGAAAGAATAGACAAGTTCGTTCAGATCCATGGAGGTGGTAAGGCAAGTGGTGTGGCGTTTGATATTACGAAGCTGGAGGATATTCCTGGTTTCGCTGGGAGGTTGGTCTAGTCATGCATGGTACCAGGCATTTGACTAAAGAAACTGGCGTATAGGGTCATGAAGAACAATCCAGATATCGACTGTATATTTCTGAACGCAGCGATACAGAATCCCTATGATCTTACTGATGTCGAGAAATTCCCGCTGGACAGGTTCCACCAGGAGGTCAAGGTGAATTTCACGAGTTTGGTCTCGCTTACGCATGCGTTTTTGCCGTATTTGCTTAAGAGGCCGGAGCCGTCGTCGTTTATCTTGTATGTTGATTCATACCTATTTATCCTACACTCTTCGTGCTTTTTATACTGACTGGTTGCATAGCACCGGCACGCATCTGGCAATAATCCCCGCTGCTACACTCCCCGCATACTCGGCGTCCAAGGCCGCACTTAATGTCTTTGTACTCTGCCTAAGAGAGCAGCTGAGGGTACAGAAGGCGAATGTAAAAGTCACGGAGATCTCACCACCAGTCGTGCAGAGTATGTATCTACAATATCTTTAACCCCCTGTACCTCTCTTGCCAGACACTGACTACTGCTTGTTGCACAGCCGAACTCCACGACTACATGGGCGAAGAAAAAGGTCGGAGCTTAGGCATGCCGATTGACGAGTTCACGGATAGGGTGTTTGAGGGGCTGAGAGAGGGGAAGGATCAGATTGTTGTTGGGTCCATTGGTGATCCTGAAGTGTTTAATGAGGTTTTGGAAAAGAGAAGGGAGCAGTTTGGGGGGTTGGCGAGGTGGATGAGGGGTGGGAAGGACTGAGGCGCTTGCTGAAGGTAAGTGGTTGTTGAAATGAGCCAAAGCAGATGAAGGCTAGGTAAACGAAGTACCTATTTGACAGTCGATCTCGTCTTACTTTTGGACTCCTACTGCTGCAAGGGGCATTTTATCTAAGAATACAGCTTGATATCGGCAACCAAGCAGATCTAATGACTTTATTCAGTTTCTCGAATCTCGTACATGATCAATCATTGCCAGCCGAAATTACCCTATTCAGCGCTAGATACCTGCATGCCTTCTTGTAATCATGATTGTATCCTGGAAGCATAATGTGGAAGCAGTTGATCTCTCTTGGAATCTGCCTGGAGGTGCTGTGTTTATGTATACTTGTCATGAGGATGAGGCTGAGGCTGGGGTACGGCTATGTTGAGCTCTACGGCTCTGGGCGTGACGTCTTAGGGCACCCATCCTTTGTTTGTAAGTGTCTGCTTTCAGCCTTATCCTGGATATTGACTTATTGCTTGGCACTCAGGTTCCAGTTGTATTCTTGATCAGTGCTCAGTGGAGATCGCCATGGTAGTTCAATTAATCTTGCTTTTTGAAGTCAGGTTCATGGCGCTGCATCCCGGGCTGCACAAACATCTGCCTGGTACATTTGAGTTTTAGGCTACGTATTTAAAAATTTGGGTTGGGTGTTGCAGGCAACATTGTATTCTGCGCCAATGGAAATTCGCATGATACGAGGCAGTACATCATAGGTTCACTCTCACTCCTCCGCCCTCCGATGGATAGATTGTAAGATCCATTTCACCTCGTCAACGATAATTTCAGGCTTCCTTAGCACACCATCATGCCCATACTCAAGGAATGTCCTATACCGACTTGAAGCGGAAAGCCTCGTCTGGGAAAATCTCATTTCATCATCGAATAGCTTAAGCGTCTCGATGAATTCTTTCGCTTTGACCCTCTCTTCATCCGTCCCTTGTCCCCTTTCAGCACCAGCTTTATACAGCACCCGGAAGTCCTTTGTCATGTCGCATCGAATAACACTGAGCGGGTTGTCACCGAGTACCTGCCTCTCAAACTGCCGTAGCTTTGCTAGTTCTCTTCCACTAGCATGATTATCTTCCCGCTGAGCACCCGGCACCGTACGCTGAATAGCCTCCATGGCCTTTTCCCACTCAGATGTAGTAAGGCCTGATTCTTCGCGCGCGTGCGTGATTTCCGCGTAGTCAACTCCTTGGCTGATCTTTTCGAGGGCTGGGGGTGGAATATGAGGAAAGAGCTGATACATCAATTCCGTCGCTGTTTCAGCGAGGACGATGCCTTGAACCGGATCACAGCCCTGTTCTCCCGGCGGACCATGCTCCTTGAGACAAAGCTCCAGAAACTCCCTCGCAATAATCCCGCCATATGAATGCGCAACGAGGATATAGGGCGGCTTGACTTTGACGCCCTCCGTTAATAACGTATACAATTCCCTTGCATTATCTCTCGCTGTAACAACTTTTGAACCGGGAATCCCCTCGCTCTGATCATATCCACTCCGATCATAGAAGCAGACGCGGATAACCTCGCTGAGAAGTCTTTGTAATCGAACATGTAGAGCAACTGGGGCACCACCGCCAGTGAAATATATAAGCACGGGGGATCCAGGTGAGCGCGATGGACCGGATATGCTGATGTAAAGATTGTGGTCTCCTGCTGGAACGAGCCCAGAGCGGGTTGTGTGTTCCCAGGGATTTTTATAATGAACTACCATTTTCAGTGAGATGGTATCGGACTTTTAGAAGGGAAGTTGAAGTATGGAGTTGAATCGATGGTTCAATTGTTTGCGATTGATAGTCTGATCTCATGCGGGGCAGGTGACATCACCCATCCTTAGGGCTGACAGCCAAGTTTGTTGACGCAGATAAGAAACAGTAGCGGGTGGGTACAAGATAAAACAACATTATCCAGTCATCTCCATGCTGAGATATACTAATCTATCGTGGTTTAAGCTTCAGACGTTCCTTATACTGTACAACATTTAGGGCAAGAGCGACCCTCCCGTCGGCTGGTCGTACCTTCCCTTAGAGGCCTCGCTTACATATGGTATAATCACCTTTCAGATAAGGAAGGAACAGATGAAGACGGGAGCAATTCAGGAAGGAGCGACCTTCGTCCGTGGGCCACCGCAACCAATCCCCTGTAGACGTGGCCAACTTTTATGCCGAATGAGGTCTTTGGAACTCCAGCCGCAGCCCCAACCAGTCCAATAACAAATCTACTAAGAGGAAAGTGTATGAAGCTTGATACAGTTCTCTGAAAAAGTCTGCCGTTCCGACGAGATATCGGTGGAGCTGGAGCTGAGGCAAAGAAACGTGGATGTCCTTGGTACCGGCACGAGGCTGAGGCTGTGCTAGACCCTATGCGAGTAGCTATGCAAACTCAAAAGGCCAGTTCTGGCTTGGCTACAACCAGCCTTGCTTGCTAAGCTAGATAGGCTGCTTATCCAATACTCAAAGCCCATGCTCCTCTTGCAGATCCTCCTCTATAAAAGGTTTTACTCCCTGGTGTTAAAGGCTGCAGCATCGTCATATCGAACAAGATCAACCATCCACAATGAGCGCCGAGGAACTTCTCGCTGCAATCAGCTCGGTCAAGGAGGCTGCCCCAGGGAGCCTGAGTGAAGCAGACAGACGTGCTTTACTGGAAGCATGCGCGGATCTACGAATCACCCTTGAGAACCCCATGGAGACTACGATGCGGTTGTCTAACTCGGTGAGCATGAGTCCCAAATGAGAGCGTTACTTGTCTGATCCACTTTTGATGTTCTAATACCGCATAGATCTACGATACCGCTGCTCTCATCACAGCCATTGATATGGGCTTGTTTGACGCCGCCGTTGAACAATCAACCCCGACTTTCACTGTCGACCAGATTGCGAGCAAGACCAAGGCTGATCCGTTGCTTATTCGTAAGTTTGCTCTCCTTGTTTGATCAGGTAAATGGAAAGCTTTGGATGCTGACTCTGTTTTTACCTCAAGTTCGCATCATGCGAATGCTTGTTGGTATGCGCATCTTCACCGAAAAGGGCCTACAGACATACGAAATGACCCCGATCGCAAAGGCCTACGTGACGGGCTCTCCTTTTAAGGATATAGCCATCCATCTGTAAGCTCTGTCTGCTCTGTCTGAACCTACAAGAAGTGACTGATTGGCTTTCTCTTCAAGCTCCTCACATGCCCCCGTTCCCGCGGCGCTACCCAACTATTTCCTCGAAAACGGGTACACCAGCCCCGTCGATACCCTCAACGGACCCTTTCAATACGGGATGCGCACAGACAAGCAATACTTTGCATGGGTTGCCCCTCAGCCGCGCCTCCAAGCAGCCTTAAACACAGTAATGGGCACCAACCCTGGCAACAGCGGCCAGAACTGGTTCGAGTACTACCCCGTCGCGGAGAAAATGGCTGTTTCTGATCCCTCAACGGACGTCGTGATCGTCGATGTCGGCGGAAACAGAGGCGTGGATCTCGCGTCTTTCAAGACCAAGTTCCCTCCCTCAATCCTCCCAGGCCGTGCCATCCTTCAGGACCAACCCGCAATAATCGAAAAGGCAAAGATAGAGACACCGCACGATCCAGCTCTCAACATAGAGCTGCAAGGCCACGACTTCTTCACGCCCCAACCCGTCAAAGGAGCAAAGGCATACTACCTCCGCCTCGTCATCCACGACTGGCCCGATAAAGAGGCACTTGAGATTTTGAGCCATATTCACGACGCTATGAGCGAGGACTCTATTCTCCTGCTTAATGAGACTCTTGTTGCTGAGGAGGGCGTCCCGCTTTATGATGCCTGGATGGACATGACTATGCTGGCACTCATGTCGGCGCTCAATCGCACCGAGTCGCAGTGGAAGACATTGCTTGAGAAGGCCGGGTTTGAGCTTGTTAAGGTATGGAAGCCGGAGGTTGTGCTTCCTGGATCGACTACATTGTTTGAGGCCAGGAAGCGGTGATAGGCTACCGAGCTCTACGACAGCACTCAATCTAGAGGAACATTAAAGAAAGCAGTATCCTCATCACCTCGATTGCTCCTTCTTAAATGTTTCTTCTTTCGATCCTCTCTATCACTGTAAATATGATTTGTAAGCAAGGGGTCTAGGTAACTAAGGGAAGGTACGACGGGACCCCACGGGGTCGCTTTTGCCCTAAATGTTTCATGGTATACCTATACTCCAAGCAGCACTGGGTCTCTGCTAGTACTTCCCATTAACCCTATCTCACGACAATGCTTCCCAGATGCTACTCTGCCCTTGGTACTATACGAGAATGCTATGATGTCTTGGCTCGGGGCCAAGTCGGCTTATCGGCTCGGCTAAATGAAGTACTCTGGATGCTAATCCCCCGCTCCAGGATTCAGCAGGATCCGGCCCCTGGTTATGAACAATTTATCGCGTATTAGACATATTATGCATGGCGCTAATTCAACAGGGAGCGAGTAATTCCCGGACTGAATTTCACTGGGACTTTCAGCTCATCCTTTGTCTCGTTCCTACAGTCAATATGGCAGACCGGTCTACTGTAGCCGACACAAACCATGGCAACGAAAAGCCTGAACCGGCAGACCTCCAGGTTGGAAGGGATAGTCCAGAGACAAAGCTAGCGAGCAAAGAGCACGATGCTGAGAAAGCTGCGCCGGTAGATCTGGATCTTGCCCAGACGAAAGTCCCTGACGGGGGTACCGTTGCTTGGCTCGTCGTGCTGGGATGCTGGTGTACTTCGTTTTGTAGTTTTGGTTGGTTGAATAGTATGTCATGTTTGTATTCTAAAGCACCACAGAACTAATCATCCTAGGTGTCGGTGTCTTTCAGGAGTACTACCAGAACGACCTCTTGACGGAGTACTCGACCAGCGCCGTCTCGTGGATCCCGTCGCTGGAGATTTTCTTCATGTTAGCTATGGTAGGGCTCATTTAGTGCAACAAGGACATACACTAACATTACGATAGGGTCCCATCGTCGGCGTCCTCTACGACCGCTACGGCCCCCAATGGCTCCTCAGAGCAGGCAGCATCCTACACATCTTCGGCATCATGATGACCAGTATCAGCCACGAGTACTACCAGATCCTCCTCGCGCAAGGAATCTGCTCGGCCCTAGGCGTTTCCATGATCTTTCAGCCTTGTAAGCACCACATACCCCGTCAATACCCAAACCCCAACTAACAAAAAACCGCAGCCCTAACCTGCGCCGCCGGCTGGTTCGACCACAATCGCGGCGCCGCATTCGGCATCCTCTTCACAGGAAGCAGTATAGGCGGCGTCGTCCTCCCAATCCTCGTAACGCACCTAATCCCCAGCGCAGGATTCGACTGGGCAATGCGCACAGTCGGCTTTCTGCTCCTCTTCCTATTGATAATCGCAAACCTCACCGTGCGCCCCCTGCACCCGCCAAAGCCGCGAAACGTCACCCGCGCCGAACTGGTAAAACCACTTAAAGAACCACCCTTTGTACTTCTCACAATCGGCCTATTCATATTTACATACGGCTTCTACGCGCCGATAAACTATCTCCCTACGCAGGCAATCGATTCAGGACTGGATAAGAGTCTAGCATCTTACCTCCTCCCCATGCTAAACGCGGGGTCCCTATTCGGTCGACTATCAGCCGGATTCGCAGGCGATAAAGTAGGCCGGTATAACGTCTTTATTATCGTCTGCTATTTGTCAGGGATATTCGTATTAGCATTATGGCTCCCGACCTCCTCAACAGCATGTTTGATCGCCTTCTCCGTCCTCTTCGGCTTCTTCTCAGGCGCATACGTGTCCCTCCTAACACCCCTCGTGATGCAGATATCACCAATGTCAGAGCTTGGTTTCAGGACGGGGATACTCTTTCTCGCTACGGCGATTGGTGGGTTAACGACGAATCCGATTAATGGGGCTATTGTGGATGGGGGTGCCGGGTGGGATGGGCTGAAGATCTTTTCGGGGATTATGGCGCTTTTGGGGACGAGTTTTGTGCTTGTTGCGAGAGTTAAGGGGACGGGGTGGAGGGTTTGGGTGAGGTATTGAGTCGGGATTTGCTGGAGTGGGAGGGAGAGGGATGTTGGTTTGATCGGGTCTTGGGTATATTGTATCGAGGTAGAAGATGGTTAAGTAGAAATCATAAAAGGCTTTCAACTATTGAAAGGCTTGGAGAATACATTATCATTGTTGTGACAGCTTCGGCAAGGTATATGAGAATCTGGCGCTAAACCGCCCTACCATTGAACGGAAGATTATGGTACTTAAAGGAGAAACACGAAGCATGACCGCACCCAAGAAAAGACAGAAGACGGTGGGAAATTACACAGGCACCGAGAGGACGCCGCGCACAGTCAGTCAACGAACGCCAGAAATCGCCGTATTATGTGCCTTATCCCTACCAATCCTCGACATGACACCGAACCAAAACAAAGACGCGACCCATACAATTACCGCAAGACATTGAGCGGAATACTTTCCATCTCAGGGTGACACAGCCGCAATCACGTCATCGTCTTTTTGAAAGCAGAATAAAGCATCTTCTCCAATTTCCGCTTGTAGTGTCCGTCCAACGCGATAGGCTCAACCTCGAGAGGCGCAGCGGTATCACCACAGGGCTTGCTGTACATCCAGCGAGCGAGCAATGTGTAGGTCTCAATGTTGTCGTTGCCGCTAAGGTCGTAAAGCTTGCTCATGGAGATTTTCAAGGTTTTGCCGTCGTGGTATGCTTGCAGGATTCGTGCGCCGGAATGGAACATGGAGATGACTTGGATCTGGAATAGCATAGAGTGCAATTTTAACTAGTGATATGGGATCGGTCAAAGGGACAAAGGTGCAACTAACGGGAAAGAAGTAATGGTCAAAGTAATGTAGCAGCTTCAGATGCCCCTCCATGTATGTTGTAATGGCCAGCACCTCGCCACGAGAAAGGGAGTCCTGAGCATCGATGTGGTTCATAACCTTGAAAGTAAGGTGCGGCATCGAGGCAGGCAGGTCGGTTTCGTGTCTCACTTCGGCCTCGTCAATAGCTACCCATCGATAAGGGCGCTTGAAAGACCATTCGGCGGTAAAGCGGATTGTCTTGAGATTCCTGGACGGTGGAAAATAAGTAAATAGTCACAAACATCCTTGTGTTACCACGCCGGCAGGTCAACTTACTTGCACGCTACCCACGGCTGCCCTTGACCACTATAATGGTATGTCGACCAAACAGCATTCAATGCCTCGCTCAGATTACGTTCGATGCGAAGCACAGGGTCTTTGTCTACAGAGTCGGCTTTCCAGAATCTGGGCCTTTCCCAGTGGACCGTGGGGAGCTCAGACTCGGGAATGGGCTGGAAGAAAGTGGCCGGGTCTTCTTTGTGTCTTTCCGCCTCGAAATCAAGTAGGGACAGCTGGATTCCAAGATCTCCCAGCAGATCATTGGCTAGGAAAACATCTTGGGCATCCTTGGTCTTCTGGTAGATTTCGGCGAGATGACGGCCAACAACGCGGGTCTTGGAGAGGCGCTCGCAGAGCTCAGGGAAGAGCTCGCGTACGGCTTGCTTGACTTCTAAGCTTGTCATGGTGGATATTTCTGTGGGACGGTCGAAGGGAAGGCTGTAAAAGAGAGAAGAAGAGAAGAGAAGGCGCCAAGACCCGCTCTATACAGCCCTACTCACTATTCACCAGACATTCACTGAGCACATTATCAGAACATGGTCTATATTGCCGAACGGACCTCCAGGCCTGAGTTGCTGTCAATCTACATCTACACTGCCACGGCCATTTCCAACATGTCAACACCCACAGCAAATCTTCGATAAGCGGCAGTGGAATTTCCATGCTACGGCCAATAAAGTCCACTTCAAAAACATCTTCCAACTCCAGAACGCCAAATCGGCTTCTCGCATCACGGAGCCACAGTACCTAGCGCTGCGGCCGCTCTGGAGTTTTCACGAAGCAGAAGAGTTAGACCCCGAGGAATGGGACATTAGGGAGATGAAAGTGGCGGGCGATCACCTTGAGAATATTCCCGGATGGGATGTCTACCTCGATGCTGTCTCGCAGACAATCCCACTGAGCAAACTTCTTCCTATCACAATGCCGTTGTCCACCTTTACCGGTGTCTGGTATATGCAGCAGGTTCTTCGGCAACTGGAGGAAAACGATGAATACTCAGATCTGGAAGAAGTTGTGTTCGTTGAAATGCCCCTGGTCAAGAAACTGCGGAAGAGAAATCAAGGCCGTTGGGGCATTCCGCAGGTTGAACCGCAGACACCAACACGTCCTCGTGCTGGCAGACTTTTCAGTCCCTTCAAGAAACTGCCGTTCAAGGATAGTCCTATCCTAACGTCGAAGAAAAGCCTGGCGTTCCTTTTTAAAGAGGCTGTGACCGCGGGCAGCCTCGATGTTTCCATAACCACTCCCGTAGTCGCCAAGTCCACTTCGCCGTCTTCTTACTCCTACACTCTAAGTCCTCCCACCCACCCCGGCGAACCAGACACCGATTACCATCCAAGCGATGACGACGAAGATGACGAAAAAAAAAACGAAGAAAAAACGAAGAAAAAATCAATCTTCCCCCGAGAATCCGACGAGAACAACGTGAACGTGTTTTCCGTAACTTTCAATCAGGCAGTCAAAATCACCACCCCAGGCATGGCAGCACACTGGTCCTTCACACGAGTCGCATTCAAAGTCGAACCCAAAAAAGGCGCCAAAATCTACGAAGTCCGTACGGACGGGCACTTGTTCATCGAGAATAGAAGTGGGGAAAAGACAGTGAAGAAGACTCGCGTCATTTTGGAAGTGAAACCATTCCTGCGGTCCAAGAGCAACCGCGTCCGTATGCAAGAAACCGCGCAGCTCGCTGCTTGGATTCATGCCGAGCCGGACATTCTTGATGGCAATCGCAACCAACGGTTCTGCCGTCTTCTCTTCGCCCAGAATTGGGACGCTATGTACCTCGTTCTGGCAGTTTATGACCGGGAGTATATGGACTACATGACCAATGAGGATCAGAACAAGGAATGCAATTCTTTTCTGAAAGTCCGTGAACTCGGGCCATTCTATATTCATGTTCGCAAGGATGTGAAGAAAATTGCCAGCATAATCAAAGCGATTACTCTTCTCTTCAGCCGCGGTGGGAATCTACATCCTCCTGCCGAAGCTTAGGGTTGCTTTCTTGGCCGTGGTAGATGAACTGAGTTCCTTTCGCTCTCAAGACCTGACCTGCGTCTCTTATGCTTTTTTTTTTTTTTTTTTTTTTTTTTTTTTTTTTTTTTTTTTTTTTTTTTTTTTTTTTTTTTTTTTTTTTTTTTGTTAAGAGTAGATACCTCCCTATTGTTAAATCATGATACCTTTAAAACATGTTTACGATGGATTCAATTGGAGTACTAGGTCCCTGAAAAGTATGAGCCAGAACCTAGGTGTTACAGCTCTATTTCGAGGGGAAATAGGTAAATTGTAGTGCTACTTCACTTGTAGGTATGTTCACCCTCTGTTGTTCCGTATAACCCGGCATCACCATAACCCATCCAAACATCCAAGCCAATCCAATCTAAAACCTACCCTGTCAATCAACGACACCGCTATCTTTCCTGCACACCAATCACCTAGTGCACCGTGACCCTGTCCTATTCCCACGATTATTGTCCTAGGCAGTCCAATTTGGCTAGTTGAATGGTGTGTGGACGAGCGATGCACGTACTACTACTCGTTGAGTAGGTACATATAGCTAGGTGGGGCATGTACTGCTCTATACGGTAGAAACGTCACTTTATTTGAGAAGTATTTCTTTATAAAGAGGCTCACCAGGTTACCTACCTCTATCTAGGCTTTCAGTCATGTCAAGGCGGGAATTGGCATCTGCAGCTGACACCAGATGACATTCTGTGGTTACAAGTGAAGAGGAGGGGCGAGGTGACTGCGGCATTGTACATGGATTACGTATGTTTACGAATACTAGGTACAGAGACATACTAATACCAGGGGTTGGGTGAAGGTGTAAGGTACGTAGCATATCTTCAATCGTTCATTCATTGCATTGTTTGCTGTTTGCTAGTTCATGCCACAGATTGATTTGACATGAGATCCTGGAACTAAGTATCGTGGGTTAGCTTTAGAGAACGGTTCGGCGGCCATCGATTCATCTTGTCCTATTCCCACGTCCTCGGTCTATTCCTCCTCGCAGTCTTCCTCCCCTTCCACCTGTTCAGCCTCAACGGGAGGAGTCGTAGCCTGCGCCGCAGCCGGCGCAGTAGCAGTCTCAGTCACAACAACGGTAACAACATTCGAGCCCGGGTTCGAGATGGTATTTGTGACGGCAGGATTAGCGTCAACGCCCGAGTCGGAATTCGAACCCTCAAGACCAGCCATTGTCTCAGCATTCGCATTTACCTGCCCTTGCGTCTGTCCTGATGTAGAAGCCGCGTCGTTATTTCCATAAGCAGCCATAATCCAGTTGATGAAATCCTGCATGTTCCATGTACTCCCGTCCGAAGAAGTCGATGTCGAGACCGTCGTTGTTGAAGATGACTCGGGGGATGTAGTTGACCAGCTTGTTCCTGTTCCTGTTCCAGTTCCTGCGTCTGAGCCGGAGCCCCAATCGCCCCAGCCTCCATCGCCAGCTTCATTTCCGCCCCAGGTTGAGCCGTCGTCTCCTGTTCCGATCTCGATGCCACCGTCAATCCCCCAGCCATCTGTGGGGACTGGTTCGGGGGTGTATGTTGGTTCTTGGGTTGTGGTTGGGGTCTGCGTTGGTGTTTCTGTGGTTGTGTCGGAGGATGAGTCGTCCCCGGTGCCGATGTCAATACCAAGATCAATGTTCATTTCTGTTCCGATTTCAATGGAGTCGTCGGCGGCGCATTGAAGAAAGACGGCTGGATGTCAGTCAGTATGGTGCACTCAAGCATTAGTACATAAGAGGGTGGACAAGGTAAGACAAACCAGAAGCATAATAAGCAAAGTTGTCCGCATTATTCAGACTGTCTGCCGTGTCTATCTCGAGAACAGAGTCAATACCATACGCGATATCCTCTGTTCCAGGTGCATAGAGCGCAGTAGCATGCGCATACTCGTGGAGCGTAATACCGGCCTGGTCAAGGTACCCGCAGTAATCCGAGACCTTGGTGGACGAGTAGTATCCTGGGCAGTTAACGACCCTGTTAAGTGAGGGGTACATCATGGCAGCAACATTCGCAGAGCAGTAATCCTCGGACGTAGGCTCGCAGTAGTAAGTGAGTTGCCCGGTTGTGGTAGCCTCCTTGGCGATGGCCTCGAGACGGCCAGCGACGGTGTCGAGATCATCCTGGGACGTGGACTTGAAGAATTTCTGGAAGAGAGCGCTAGCCTGGCCCGAGCGGGCATCTTGGGCTCCTGCGGTGGCCATTTTCGCGGCACGGGAAATTGCTTCCTGCACGATTGAGTTATATTCGTCGGAGCATTGGAGCGAGGAGCGGTCTTCGAGACGGTTGGTAACATCTGTGGGCGCGGTGAAGGAGATGTTGTTCGATGTGTATGGGAATGTAAGGAACTTCTTCTCGTTGTCGAGGGTTGTGTATTCCAGAGCGCCCTTTGCAACGGCGGTGTATTCTTGGCCTGGGGTGAGGGCGTAGATTTCGGCGACGTCGAAGACAGATGCAACGGATTGGTCGGGCTCGATTTGGACGAAGCCATCGGAGGTCAAGTGAGAAACAATGTATTCAACTCGCACTCCAGTAAATGTTGATTCCTCATCTGATTTCATTAGTTTGGTGTCTCGGTATAGAGGAGATGGACTAACCGCCGCCGGCGATGTTGACCTTCTTGGTCGGAACATGGTCAAGGATATCGCCCCTCTGAACAAGGCGATAGGCATCGGTGCCTAGGTTCTTCACGTGCGCTTTAATTGTCGTGTTTCCAAGTGACTCTATCGTCACATCAAAAGAGGGTGAGGCGACGGCCTGCGTCGCGCCCTGGTCCTGCCTGGGAAGCAAAATTGGTTTACCAGCAACCAAGGTCAAAACTGCCAGCAGATGAAAGAAAAGAACAAGCGCCATGTTTAAGGAAAGTGGACGGCACGGTCTAAGTTAAGGAATGACTGAATGAGCGTCTGACAAATTCAGCACACATTGTGGCCGATCTTCAGGTTTTATACAGGCACGTAGTGCAAGCCGCCCGCAGGACTCTGGTCCCCGGGCCTTGTGGCATTGTTTCAGATGCATGGAAGGTAAGCTGTTTCAACCGTTTTGTGTCGCACGGGATCAAACAGTTACCAACCTTGGCAATAGCCATTTACTCAGGTAGACGAGATCTGGGCTTTGTCTATTGAAACAAGGGTCCAATTGGCGGTGCCGCCGCGCTCTCGGTACGTCAGGGTCTGGGCAGGACCACTGGCTAGGCGACGTTGTTGGGATCTTCAGGTTGAAACGCGACTAGGTCCACCAGTAAGCCACTGGCGCATGAATCAGATAGTCAAACGGTGAGATCCGGACTGCTGGCCAAGGCTGCTGATCCCCGACCTGACAGGGTCGAACCGAGATTAAGGAGCCCTGAAACAAATCTTGGCGTGTGGCCAGCCGCCTGTAACAGGCTAACAAAGCCCAGACGGCTTTATCTCACAAATCCATTCTGCACTGGCTTTGCAAGTGGAATAAAGCAGCATTGAAATGCTTTGATTCGTTCCACGGTCGGTCCAAAGCGCGAATGACAAATATACCCCGCGCTCGTTCCCCTCAAAAATGTCCTGCAATTCGGGCGCTTAATATACTTCCAACTTTATGCTTGGCAGGGCTGTCAGCCACTCTGATGTACGTGCCCGATTGCTGCTGCTACGGTACTGCTGCTACGGAGGATTTGGCGTTTGCTGTTGGAGACAGTCACCAGACTCGTCACATCCCGCCATAGATGTTGAAACAACGTGGATATCGAACCGCACATCGGCATAGAGCCCAGCCTCGAACTCATGAAACCCGGCCCAGCGGAAAGTCGATACATAAGAAGGCGGGTCAGGTGGAAACCATGTGTAGTTCCTTGATGGCGGTGCAGTTCACGGCCAAGAATGGATGCATCTCTCAGCTTTGCTCGGCTACCATTTGTCGAACATTCAGGTTCACTCTCTTACCGGCCATCCAACCTTTCCAGTCCGCAAAGCGGGACTCACTCTCCACATCGCCTGGGATGCAGGGCCAGTTTACTAGCCACGGAGGACATGTTTCAGGAAGTATCTTGGGTACCGCATGCCAAGCGAACCGTGAGGTACCGTCCATATACACGGCATCGCCGGAGCGAAGGCGTATAATCTCACATCCCGCGCCATCGTCGTGGCCAATGAGGAACAATCCATCACAACCAAAGCTGACACTAATAAGGCCTGCATCACATTCTTCACTCACGTCGCGGTGCGGGCTTAACGTATTTCCTGGGGAGTAGAGATTCAATATGGCGGCTTCCGGTTCCGTTTGGGGGAAAGCAGCTCGAAGGAGCTCTGCAATGTCCTCGGGGAAAGCAGGTGGGCGCTCATTTGGGTAGACCTTGGCAGTCCAATCATACTGTCCTCCAAGAGTCACCCAGCGTAATTTCTTGTTTAGCACATTTTGGACGGTAAGTGGTTTGTGCACGTCCAAGTCAATGGGGGAAATTGTTCGTGTCTGGCTATCCTCGAAGAACGACATTGCTCGTTGGTTCGATGACCCATTTGTGAGACTAGTAGTATCACGATGTTCAATCACACCATCCGATTCCACAGGGTACGTGACGTTGTAGTGGAGGTGGAGATTCGTCTTGTGCGCACTGTTCGAAAGGTCTCGATGAAACAGGCGCGTAAGCAGCTCCATCTGAACGGCAGGTGGGAACAGAGACGGAACCATAAGGAGACCTACGACCGTCAGCATCATTCAACCGCCAGGCAAAAGAAGTCCTACCAGTCACTGATCGATGCGTATAGACTGGAATGCTATGCTGAGAGAGATCATTTTGTTCTGATGCTATGACGAACCTGTCGAAAGCCGGCTTGTTGTCGTTGACCAAAATCTTCCGCTGGAGCGATATACTATTAGGGAGCTTGGTCGAGTCCAGTGATTGCAGATCAACAATGGTAGGATCGGCATTGACCTCGGCCGGTGAGATTTTCATGTACTGTTTGTAGCGTAGGCGCACGGCTTCTGGCGGTGCCTCATGGGCATTGAGGCCAGTAATGCGAGCCATAGCAAGTGAGATTCCGGTATGGCTTAAACTACTGCAATGCCTGTCAGCTGAATTCCATAATACCAATGGAATCTCGCCGTTTGAAGATCTTCCAGTGTTCTACAAAGAAGGTGGGATGATTCAGTACTTTTGCTCCACGAAATGTTTAGATCCGGCAATGTCTTCACCGCTCTATTGACCGCTGAGTTGGCCGCTGGCCGTCAAAGTCACGTGCGATGTACAATCTACCAATGACGTTCTTTGTGTCTTTGGCTGGAGACGATGCAGGAACCCCTGCGTGGTATGGATGGCTTGCAGCAATGAAATAAAATTTGCCGACAAGTTATCTTCTTATCGTTCGACACTACGGAAATTACTCTAATGGTTACATCAAGTCGACAATGTCACTCGCAGTATCTCCGGCCGAGGATCTTATCGACCTGCCTGATGGGCGCTAGTTTGTGGAGTAGTACAGGAGGGATCAAGATATATAGATAGCGCCACTGAACCCCTCTATCCAGGAACACTCCATCTCCATCACTATCGATTTACCATGACTATTCCAACCTGGAAACCACTCGCCGAAGCTAAGAAACAGTCGATTCTGGACGCGATTCCCTCGAAATGGAGGATCCAGGAACCGATCCCTGCTCCGACTGAGCTTCGTGACGTTACAGGGGCATACATCCAGCAATATCTCACGCCCCGAGAGATCGAGATTACAGAGCTTGATGCGTATGATATCGCTGTGAAGACGGCTACCGGAGAGTGGACGGCCGTTGAAGTGACAGAAGCATTCTGTCATCGGGCTGCTATTGCTCACCAACTTGTATGCTCTTGGCACACCATCGGCTATAGTTGCTAATCCATCGTAGGTACTTTGTTTGCATGAGGTGTTCTTCGACGCCGCTATCGAAGATGCAAAGCGGCTAGATGCCTACTTTGCTGAGCACAAGAAACCCCTGGGGCCTCTCCATGGAGTACCGGTTAGTTTGAAGGATCAGTTCCACGTAAAGGGTGTAGACACGACGATGGGATATGTCGGCTGGATCGGCAGGTTCCGCGGTCTTGAGAACGATCCGAGACATCAAGTCTTTGAAAGTGAACTTGTCCGTGAGTTGCGCGCTATGGGAGCAGTATTATACTGCAAAACGAGCGTTCCCACGACCTTGATGTGTGGAGAAACAGTCAACAATATCATTGACTATACAATGAACCCCAAGAACAGACTTCTCTCTTGCGGAGGCAGTTCTGGTGGTGAAGGGGCACTCATTGCGCTCAAGGGATCACCAGGCGGGTTCGGGACAGACATTGGCGGTAGTGTGCGTATACCTGCTGTGTTTAATGGACTTTATGGGATTCGACCTTCGTCAGGACGCATACCATATGAAGGCGCTGCGAACTCGATGGATGGACAGAATACTATCCTATCAGTGATTGGGCCGCTCGCGGGTACGGCGCGCTCGCTGCAGTTCCTGTTTAAGGCCGTCCTCTCGCAGCAACCGTGGTTGCACGACCCGCTTGTGCATGAAATACCATGGAGGAGTGAAATTGAACAGGAGACCCGTGCTTTAGTAGAGCAATCCGCGAAGGACCCATCAAAGCTCGCATTTGCTATCATGAAGCATGACGGGATCATCCTTCCCCATCCCCCGATTGCAAGGGCTATCGAAGTGGTGGAGCAGACATTGAAGCGGCTTGGGCATAGGGTAAGATGGGTTCACCTTCCCCAAGTACCAAACTGACTGAGAATCTAGGTCATCGAATGGACACCACCCTCTCATCAAACTGCGTGTGAACTAGCCGTAAGTAACCGCGTCTGCCGATCGTGACCCAAATGCTGAAGATTCAGTCCGCTGCATATAACTTTGACGGCGGCGCAGACGTCAAGTACCACTTCGATATATCCGGCGAGCAGCCTGCACCACAAGTTATTGTCGAGAGCGGCCTACCTCAGAAGACAGCGCTAGAAATAGCCCAGGTCAATGTCGCAAAGCGCGAGTACCAGAAAGCGTACATGGACTACTGGAATTCCACAGCAGAAGTCACCGGTACTGGGAGACCCGTTGATGCAGTGATCTGTCCGGCTGCTGCTCATGCTGCTGTGATTCCGACTCAGTACCGCCACGTCGGCTATACTTCGTTCCTGAACGTGCTGGACTATGCGAGTGTTGTGGTTCCAGTCACCCACGCGGATAAGAGCGTTGATATCGCAAAGCCTCGAGAATTCCTGGGCGAGCTGGATGAGCAAACATACAAAGACTGTGAGTTTCTCCCGACCAATCTGTCTCACAGCTATACTGACAGGACAGACGATGCGGACGTGTATGATGGCGCGCCAGCGGGAGTGCAGTTGTTTGGGCGTAGACTGCAGGAAGAGAAGATGCTAGTGTTGGCAGAGTATGTGAGCGCAGCATTGAGTAGATAAGTATCTATGAAGTAGACATCATTAGTGAATATATTATCTTTATATACTCCGTATAGAGCATGAAATGAAAGTTGTGGTGTGAAGTGACAGGAAAAGCTTGGCGGCGATGATCTCGAGCTTCTCGTGTTGCCAAACTTCATCTTCCTCTTCTATCTGCTTCTCCCTCTTCTCTCGTCTCCCTTTTCTCCCTGCCTCTGCTCCCCTCTTTGTCTCTCTTTCACCCTCTCCACTCTACTTTTCTATTGTTTCTGTTCATTGTTTCTCTCCCTCAACCTCGCCCTTTCCGCTGCCCCTCCGATTGGACGTCCAAGTCCGGTCCCGAAGTCCTACCACCCACGCCCTCCATGCATCGTCATCAAGCTGCAGAACCGACCTAACGCTGCTTCTGCTGTTTCACGTCCACGCGTCTCTTTCCAAGTTCCACTGCGACTCGCCCTTTGTGACGGAAACCACCCTCGCGCCCTTGTGCTACCATGGACGACGGCGCGTCTAATCGCCCAGCCGATACTCCTGAGGACTCTGGTCCGGGCGAGGAAAACAACCCCAACGCCAAATCTTCCGCAAACCAGGCCCAGAACCAGGCCTTGAAGGACCGAAAATGTCAATACTGTAATCAGGCATTCACATCCTCGTCGCTCGGCCGTCACCTCGATCAATTCCTGTTCAAAAAGAAGCCCGACGGTATCCACGATGTCGAGGAGATTCGGCGCATTCGCAGTGGGATTACCCGGCGGCAAGCGCGAACGTCGACGGGCAAGCGCGATACCCCTGAACGCGGAATGGCCAAAGGATCGAATGAATCGATTCAGGGAGGAGAATCCGGAGGGAAGGCGCCAATTCGAATGATGTTCAACACCCCGACGTGGCATGCGACCGGTGTGATTAACGACATTCCCAACCCAAGTCAATCGCAGGAGCCGCCGATGTCTCGCTTTACATCCTCACAATCCCGCGTCGGATCTTTAGCAGCAACTGACCTGGGGCCTCGAGGCTCTAGTGCTGGCAGCCCCGATACCGTGAGAGCGCTGGAGTTAGCCTTGCGCGAGGTCCTGGATAACATCAAAGCCGCGACGTACGTTCTTCTACTGTCCTTGTTTCTTTCCGTCTTGGTTGCTAAATTATTCCAGGTCGAGGACGCGTCCGCGAATTTCTCCCTTCGACTTCGATATCAACAACCAAACTTTCCCATCCCTCTGCCTACAACTACTTTCTCCGCCAGCGACGCTCTTTTCTCCCAGCCCCTTCCCCTCTGCCTCCTCCTTCCCGATCGAGCCGCCTGGGCCCGAGCACCATGCAATGGTACGACAGGCGCTCCGCGCGAAAATCGAACAATGGCAAACCGACCAGCTGTCCGCCGACCCCATCAACCCCGGAAAACCTCTCGGCATTGATCGCCCATCAATCCAGAGAAACGCGCAACAGCACGAGGACCTGAGTCTTAAGCACCTCGAGCTTGCCTTCAACCACTGGGTGACTCTGCCCTATGAAGCACGGCGCGATTCATGGCAGCTGGAGATCATGCGCGCCTTTGCGCGCGAAGCCGACAAGCGCAAGTCCCTCGACGAGCAGCTCGCCCGCGTCCAACAAGAAGCCAACCAGCTTCGATCCCAAGTCGAGAAACTTGGTTCCTGTCAGTGGCCTCGCGAATTCGCGCTATTTCCACCTGAAACCCTTCCTCTTCCTCGCGACGCCGCCCGCGAACTCGACGCCAACCAGAGCCAGATCAGCCCAGGCTCTGCCCGCTGGGACTACGAGAATGTCGTCGCAAAGTGGAAACGCGTCGTCATGCATGATCGCACAATGGGTCGCCCCGGTGGAATAGCGGCAAGCCCACTACCAGATGAACCCGTCAGAGCCGGACCGAGCAACAGCGGCAACGCCAATCCCAACGTATTAGACACCACCAAATCCCGGGGACTGCAGCCGCAAGGGTCAACACTAAGCCCCAGCACGGGCCCCTCCCCAAGCCAAAGCCAGAACCCGTCCTCGCCACATACATCCCAGGAAAGCCCCAACTCCGGTCCTCAGCCAAAGCGCCAACGGTTGATGAACGGTCGGCATGCTGGCGCTGATGGATCATCGTCAGCTGGTGCATCGGCACAAGGCGGCCCTGTCTCCTGGAATCCTTCTCAGCAGCAACAACTTGGCCAGTCATCGCTCGCGAATCAAGCTCCGCCTTCACCCTCGAACGGTTAACTGCTTGAACTCCGAACATTTGCTTCTAAACCAAAACTTCTATATGTCTTTTATACAGCTCATCCATCCATCCATCTATCTATCCATCCACCGGCGCCATTTTTCACTTGTATATATATCTGTGTACTAGCCTTAGCCTTACCTATAGCCAACCTAGCATATTCTAATATATCCAGAGGAGATAAACCGAGAGAAAATCAGAACAGAAAAGAAAAGAACAGAGCTCTCATGGTCCCATCGCACAGCATATAAGAGTTCGGCCAGAGTACTCTCCCACGAATGCCACCGGATCCCAAGCAGCGACCCTAAGTATCTAACAGTATTTATTCCATTGCTAGGTAGTTCCCTCGTAGTGATAAGTGATAAGTGTAGCAGATTAAGGCAATCGTGACAGAGTAGTCTCAACAGCTAAGCCCCAACCCAACTCCTGGCTAAACTACTAACAACAACATTGAACCTGAACACCTTGCTTCACTTGCTTCGCTCCAGATGCATCATCCAATACATAGCGTAGATCGTCCAGGGACGTTTATTCTTATTCTTTCTTTCTTTCTTACTGACGAAATTCTCACTCGACTCGTACCAGTACCAGAAGGTGTCCTAGGTTGCTTGCTAAGACTTTGCTGCGCTTCACTCTGTCTCCGTCTTGTTCTGCCATGTGGTCTGGCATGAACACGTCTTATTTGTTTTTGTTGAATGTCCGCTTCGGCCCCGCAATGGTGTTGCGATGTCTTTGCAAGGGTTCTGGGTTGCTAATGTTTCGATTGTGGTTCTTATGTTGCCTGATGCGGATCCGCGGGGCTTTACCGGCCAGGCGATACGGTAAAGCCAGGACTTGGAAGAGGGCATCTCAACCTCCCTTTCTAGGTCCAGCGGCTCCGGGTCCAGAAGTCGCGGCGTTGGAGTTTCGAGAGAAAGTGTTGGAGTTGCCAATCGCGGCGCTGGCGTTGCGCAGTTCAATCTTCTTGCGCTCCATTTCAAGCTATACGTTTGTCAGTAACTTGAGTTTCAGGTGTCTCAAGACAGGGAAGTATAACGTACCACCTTCCGCACTCTCGCAAGCGCGGCAGTATCATTCTGACTCACGGGCCGACAGTCATCAACGCGGTAAGGTGGCGCAATAATAACCGTATCAGTAACGATAATACTAGCACCATCCCACCTTGTCGGCATAGTGCGGCTAAACGCATCAAACAGATCCTGTGCTTCCCGCGTGACCCCCTTGCCGCGACGTGCCTCGCCCTCCTGCATCTTTGCGACGGCACTAGCCTCCCGATTTTTCAAGGCGCGGATGTCAAGGGCGTGCAGTGGCGGGGTGGCATCGGAGAAGGAGGTTGATTCGGAGGCGACAGAGAGGAGCTGGAAGGATTGGATTCGGGAAATGGGGATGATGTGGTAGTCTCCTGCTTGGGCCTTTTTGCCGTCGGCTGTGTTTATGGCGATGAGGTTTGTTATGGGGCACGCTGTGAAGAGCGTTCCCTCGAGTGTGGATGACGCGGGGTTGGTGGTTATGCGAACGCTGGAGGGAGACGGAGAGTCAGCGTGGGGATCTCAGCTAGCATGAATTTGGGCCGAGCGGTCTTGCTTGACCTTGTTCATCGGCAGACGGGCATCTGGATGCTCGCATCATGCAGGAACGGGTGGATGGATGTTTACCGTGCACCAATTGCACCGCTCAAGGCCGCCTCCAGAGGCACCATTGCGCCCGCCATTCCCCGGATTTGTAGCACTTGCTTGATCTGGATAACGGGTTGACTCTGCTACTCAGTAGCTTGCTATCCTCCAGGTAATCGAGCTTGGACGATCGTTCGGTCTAGCGAGTGCTGGAAGCGGGAGGTCGCACTCAGGCGATGGAAAAGCCACGTCAAGTGGTCCAGAAGCAATAATAGGAACGGCGAAAAAAGTCAACCAACAAAACGAGACTCGGTCCCGAATCAGAATGAATTGAATGAACAGAGTAATCCAACAAGATCGTGTGTCAACTGCGTCAGCGGCGGAGGTGCTGATGAGGTAGCCGCCAGGAGGTAATGTAGGTGGGACGTCGCAGCCGGAGGTTCGTCGGAAAAGGAGTGACGGGAATGCAAAGAACAGCAGGGGAAAGAACAAAGATACGACCAAGCAGAGTTCTAAGCTGCTGGTCTGTATAGGGACAAGGTAAGTCTGCTCGAAGCAAGAAAGGCAACGAGCGCAAGAGACCGCAAGTGAGTTCTTTCGAATTGGACGTCGCTGAGAGTTGCCCCGATCGGGTTTAGCGTCACGTGGCGGAAATCACAGCTCAAGCTCTCCCATGAATGTCACTGCTACGGAGTACTACTACTTGTTCGGAAGGATTACAGAAAATCAATATGAACAGATTTCTTATGACCTAAATACGGTAGGCGTTACATGTTCTTTCGAAAGAGTTTTTGAACATCAGGCATTATCATTCTATGTCTTGAGAGCCGCAAACTCCCTTTTAACTGGTCCTATGGAGTGTGTTTGGTCCAGAAAGCTTCACGTCCAGCGCAATGTATCAGAGTCCCAAATTAAACAACGTAGGTCGAGGCAGACACGTCACCACCACGGCCGGTCCAGTTGACGTGGATGTCCTTGCCCTCGGGGTGCTTCTCGTTGGCGTGCTCGGGAGCAATGCGGAAGGTGTGGGCACCGAAGTAGTCACGCTGGGCCTGCAGCAGGTTGGCGGGGAGGACCTTGGCGCGATAGCCGTCGTAGAAGCTGAGGGCGGTGCTGAAGGCAGGAGTGGGGATACCCCAGAGAGCACCCTTGCTGACGACGCTTCTCCAGCCCTTCTGGGCGTTGTGGATGGCCTTGTTGAAGAAGTCGTTGAAGAGGAGGTTCTCGAGGTCAGGGTTCTTGCGGTAGGCCTCGGTGATGTCCTTGAGGAAGACGGAGCGGATGATGCAACCACCGCGCCACATGAGGGCAATGGCGGGCTTGTTGAGGGACCAGTTGTACTCCTTGGCAGCGTTCTGGATGAGCATGAAGCCCTGGGCGTAGGAGATGATCTTGGAGGCGTAGAGGGCCTGCTCAAGGTCGTCGATGAACTCCTCCTTGTTGCCAGTGAACTCGGGGGTAGGGCCGGAAAGGACCTCGCTGGCGCGGAGACGCTCGTCCTTGAGGGCAGACAGGCAGCGAGAGAAGACAGCCTCACCGATGAGGGTGACGGGCATGCCGAGGTCGAGAGCGTTGATGGCGGTCCACTTGCCGGTACCCTTCTGACCAGCCTTGTCGAGGATCTTCTCGACCATGGGGACACCGTCCTCGTCGTTGTAGTAGAGGATGTCACGGGTGATTTCGATCAGGAAAGAGTCAAGAACACCCTTGTTCCACTTGGCGAAGACATCGGCAATCTCCTTGGAGGAGAGGCCGAGACCACGCTTGAGGATGTCGTAAGCCTGTAGAGATTAGCATCTGCTTATCCTAGTACCTGCTTGGCTAAGCTTACCTCGCAAATGAGCTGCATGTCACCGTACTCAATACCGTTGTGGACCATCTTGACGTAGTGACCAGCACCCTCATCACCGACCCAGTCGCAGCAGGGCTCGCCGTCGCTCTTGGCGGCGATGCTCTGGAAGATATCCTTGATGTGGGGCCAGGCCTCCTCGTTACCACCGGGCATGAGAGAGGGACCGTAGCGGGCACCCTCCTCACCACCAGAGACACCGGAGCCGACGAAGCGGATGCCCTTCGTCTTCAGGTACTGGGTGCGGCGGTTGGAGTCGGGGTAGTGAGAGTTACCACCGTCGATGATGATATCGCCCTCCTCAAGGTGGGGCAGAAGAGACTCGATGAACTGGTCGACAGGCTTTCCGGCCATGACGAGGAGCATGATACGGCGGGGGCGCTTGAGCTTGGCGCAGAACTCCTCGACGGAGTGAGCACCGACAATGGGCTTGCCTGAAATGATCAATCAGCAAGCACACCCCTTTGCTTGGTTGTACCTCCGGAACCCCCGGAACTGGCGAAACTCACCCTTGGCCTCATTCTCGAGGAAGCGGTCGACCTTGGAGGTCGTACGGTTGTAAGCGCAGACAGTGAAACCGTGATCAGCAGCGTTGAGGATCAGGTTCTGGCCCATAACGGCCAGACCAATGAGACCGAAATCAGCACTAGGAACAATGGGCGCCGAAAGGCCGGGCAAAATGCCAGCCAGGCGGCGGCTAAAGTCAGTTATGATTCATGTCAATGGCAGTGCTGAAACGCTGAGAGAGAAAGGAAAGAGAGTCGCGGCACGAGGACCCCGCGCTGCCGCGGGGTAGGGTGCGTCACAGCTCCCAACGCGTCAGAAAATGATTCCGCGAACCCAATTCAAGAGTCTCTAATAGAGTTCTTCCTGATTTACAAGAATTTCGACACGGAGTTTCTTGGATATAGGTCTCCGAGACGTGCGCGGAGAATAACAGGGAGACCGGCTATGGACGGGAGAAGAGCAAGAAATGGAACTTACACGGCGCTGCTCATGATGGATGATGGGGGGTATAGAGAGGTTTAGAAGAGTGTAGTGAGAGAGAAACTGCAGGAAGATAGAGGTATATAAGCACTGCAGAGGCGCTGGTAGAGAAGTAGAGTTGAGAGTGAAGGAGGAAAAAGGAAAGAAGAGGAGCGAAGGCCGATGATATTATTACAGTATCAGTCAGGCTGTTCCAACTGCTGACGGAGCAACTCTTCCGTCATGGTGGGACGAATCGGAGCGGGGCTGCAATGAGGAGCAGTGTAGTCCGGTTTCTGAGGTTTGTTGAGTGATTTCCTAGTTACTTTCTCTACTTTTACTGTCTCGGTGTATATTGCTGACTGCCGAGCCAATGTCTTCTTCCCTTGTACCATTTTCATCTGTTGTGGTGCATTATCATGGCTGACAAGCACAGAGGACTGCTCGAGACGAGGTGTGCAGATGATGTTGTTTGCGATGGCGGGGCACATGGAGGGGCTCTGACTGATCTATGACCCAAGCAATTTATTCCCAGAACGCGTCCGGTGAGGCAGGGCGCTGTCGGATAAATTACCGTTGGGCCAGGGCGAGAAGCTGATCAATTCAACTGCCAGCGAACTATCAGTTCATCAGGATTAATTGTTCCCGAACTACTATCAGACCCCCCTCACTCGCGTTGTTGCGGCAGTACTTTGTATTATAAATTTGAGCATGTCCGCGGCAGGATGATCTCATACCCGTTCTACGAACTGCAGACTGCACCCGTCTCCGTACTGTTTACTCTGTAGACACTGCCAGCGGGTTCGAACTCCTCTATCAACACCGGAAAAGCGCGCATTCGTGACTTTTATCGGACTGTCATCCGCCGCGGAGAACCCCCGTAGATATCCTGTGCATTTCCGACCCCGTGGACATCCCTGAAGAAATCCCACACTCCCCTCGATAACCGGCGAGTTAGAGGGCCGGCTACTGTATTTCCCAAAGAAGTTTAGAGTGGGGGTTCCGCCAGCCTCACGCTAGCCCTGTTTTGTGTGTGCTGTGTTGAGCGCCGATAACCGGATGCGTCAGCATGTGTGACTAGGCCCGGTCACGTGGGTTAAGTCCGGCGCAGGATTCTACGGTCGGCGAGAACACCGCTTGCGACTTTTCCGCTGCCCAGCCTGCAGGCCTGATTCTTCCGCCGTCTGACTCTGTCGTGTCCAAGCAGCTGTACACTGTATACCCTCAATAGTCAACACCCCACACCCAATCTAGAACAACTAATTCTCTAGCCGGCGATCTTACACTTTAGGCAGACTCCGCTTCATCGCTTGTCTCCTCGGTGATACCACGCAATCTCCGCCACAGCCCTCTCACTTCCAGTTCGGGACCTCTCTCAGGCTTGACGTCTGGCGCAGGACTGCAGCGTCAGTTTGGCCCTGAAGGTACGTGTCTACACGTGGCACTCACATAATCCACCGTTCCTCTTGTCGAACCAACCGTTCATCATGTCCTACCCGCCACCTCCAGGTCCCTCGTCTCTTCCTCCACGACCACCTCAATCTACAAACGCGCAATATGGCGGAGGGGCATCACGGCCCGGCGGCTTCAGCGCTACGGCATTCGCGCCTCGCTCCGTAGCGTCTCAGCAACCCTACCGCACTAGCAGTCCTGTCGTTTCGGCGGCTCCTACTACTGCTGCTCACAGCGGATACTCTACACCTACCACGACGGCCGGCTACGGCAGTTACTATTCTCAGCCACAGCAGACCTACCAGTCCGGTCCGTCTTATGATGCGTCTCAGTACAACGCCGGCTCATACGGTTCGACTGTCCCGCACATCCAGAACCCCTTCGATGCAACAGGCGCATACGGAAACCGCAGGCAGAACTCGGGCGTCGATGCCGAAACAGAGGCCCAGATCGCACAATGGCAGAGCGCCTACGCTGGCAAAGACGACGCCTCCGCACTAGGCAAAGGCATTATCCGCCGCGACGGAACAACCGGTACCCCCGGCGCAAGCACAACAGTCTACACATCCGCCGGCACAACACCATCCGCAAACACCCCCGCCCCCATCGGCGCCGAGCCCCAAAAGACAGTTGTCCGCTCGGGAGGTGGTCAAAACTGGAATGATAGCACCCTCCTAGAATGGGACCCCGCGCACTTCCGCCTCTTCGTCGGAAACCTCGCTGGCGAGGTAACAGACGATTCGCTCCTCAAGGCCTTTGCGAAGTACACTTCCATCCAGAAAGCACGCGTCATCCGCGACAAACGTACACAGAAGAGCAAGGGATACGGCTTTGTCAGTTTCTCCGACGGCGACGACTACTTCAAGGCTGCGAGGGAGATGCAGGGGAAGTATATCGGGTCTCACCCTGTCCTTTTGCGTCGCGCAACGACGGAGATTAAGCCCGTTAGCAACAACAAGGGTAAGAAGCATCACGGGAAGGGCGGTGGCGGTGGAGGCGGCCAGAACTCAAAGGTTAAACATGATGGAGTGAAGAAGAGCGGGAAGACGAAGGGTGGACTGAAGATTCTAGGATAGAGGTGGATGTTTTCTTTCTTCATGACTATGTATCATAAAATATTTAATGCATAAAACGTGGTATTTTACATCTCAATCGTGAACATGAATAAATACGTGACTCGTAAACATATGTAGAGTATCCCAAAATTCAAATCCCAACGCCGTATCCAAAAAGAAGTAGAAGTAGTAATAGAAATCGCCGATCGTATGAAGGGCTCTATGTTCCAGGCCGTATATATATGCCCATCATGCAATATATGTCGGATATGTGCACCGCGTACTCGAGCGGTCGGATAGGTAGGTACTGAGGTAGGTAGTACCTAGGTAGTCGAGGAAGCTTCAGAGAGGTCTCGAATGCAAATAATCAATGCATCATCTCAACGTAGCGTAGGAAGTAATTCGTCTTCTCGTTTCGCGTCGCTTCGAAAGTCGTGTCATGAAATGTGGTGTAGGTAAAGTGGGGTCGTGAGGGTCATAGCAATATTCGTCGCATATTTCCGACTGTTGGTGAAGATAAAAGTCGCGAGCACAGCCGAAGATGTAGCAAAATATATATCGTCGCGCTCTTTATCTTTAACCCTCCGTGCTCTCCTCATCAACGGCCTTTCTCTGCGCAAAGAACGAGACCTGGTGCTGTTTCGCCCAGAGGAGCCATGCGACGATGATGAGGAGGATGAAGAAGATGATTAGGATGACGGCGATGGTGATGTTGCGCTGCATTGTGGTGGTTTTGAGGAGTGGCTCCTCGTTTCAATGGAATGAAGAATGCGATGCTCAATTTGGTCCTGTCGGGTATGGATATGGATAACGAGCGATTGGGATAAGGATAGAATCGCAACTCAGAAGAAGTCTCTTTCTCCGAGCAGAGATAGCTTTCGTAATTCGTAGGAAATAGAGCAAGTCCTCTCCAGACTCCTCGACCTGATCACCTGTATCGAGATACGGAGGATATCTATTGTCTCCACGATCAAAACGTCAAACGTCAAGGGGCAGTAAATATATCAAGGGGCAGAGGTAAATAGAAAAGAGAAAAGAACATCAACGAAATATAAACGGGGGGTGAAACGACGTGGCCTGGCCCAGCCATGCCATTAAATCAGTCTGTTTGTTCTGTAGGGCAGCTGCAGTATAGAATTGGCGGGGCTGGGAAGCTGATGCCCAGGAAGAGCGCTGGTTGGTTGGTGCTGGCTTAAGCTGTCGGGGCTAGTTGGGTTGCGGGTCGGTGCCGCCCAGCCTCCGCTTTTACTGTGGGAGAGTGTGAGATTGCATGGTTTGGGGTTCAGGTACAAAGTCAAAGTTGAATGTTTTAGTAGTATCTGGAGTCAATGCCCTGAGGAATGTTGATTGAGAGCTAGTTGTTAGTTGTAAGCTTAGTCCATGGTTGTTTGGTCTTTCGCGATCGTTTTGATGCGCAGCTCAGTAGGGCGCCTGATAAGCTCAGGTATATATATGACGATCACCATCGAGGTATGGATGTCAGTACACTTCGGCAACCGAAGCTTTCTCTTGACATGCTGTCTTGTCAGTTAGCTATGTTATATGACATCAGATGTTCCAAAGCTGAAGATGGAGATCCGGTGTTGTACGGGTGGAAGTAGTCTGGGAGCATGAGAGTCATCGAGTTTGGAATCAAGGGTCCAGGAATTTCAAGGAAAAGGGTCTAGATCGGGCTGGAAGTCCTTGATAACAGAGCCAGTCGTTAAGTACACCCGTCGAAACTGGATCTTCAGGTTCCCCGGGTATCAGGTGATCCGAGGCTGGAGGAGGAACTCGGCCAACGGACCTTGATTTCATGCGCTCGAGTCAGGTCAACATCGTCACCAGGAAAACGGCGGATGTATCTGTGCAACAGGAGTTCTTGGCTTTTCATCTGCATCCAGTCGGATCGAGAAACGAGGATGTTGATTGCCAGATCGCAGAAGTATCAGAGGCCATCGGCGGGTAGGGATGACTTCATCATGACCGCACTCGGAAGTAGCATCCCCAAGCTCCGTCCATCCCCAGCAACTTCGGTGATCAGCGCAGTGATCATCACTGTCCACTACGGTGCCAGACCCCCCGATGTCCCGATGTCTGCACTATGCATTCTTTTATGACTTCGGATGCTCGCAAGTTGCGGACAAATTCTAGGCCCTTTGACTCGTGTCTCGGACTTAGTAGGCGTTAGTAGCTGGGCTTTGTTCCTGTTTCCTGTCTCTGATATCATTCTTGGCTTTCTTATGGACAGACTATATCAGGCTGGCTTGCTCGCTCTGGAAATCCACCCCTGCATGGTCATCATATAATTGTTTTTGACTCCGTCCCTCCACAATGGAAGAAAAGGGTCCTTTACCCGGGGATCTTGATCCCCACCGGGGCTCTGAACAACAACACTATCAATCCCACTCCGAGTCCCAACTCCACAAGGAAACTCAAGAATCATCCTCAGATACAGCTTCAACTCATTCTTCAGGCTCTGATCCTGAGAAGTTTGCGCCTATTCGAACAAATCAGTCGGGTCGCAGTCAGACCCTTCGCCGGCATTCGTCGGGTGGTGGCGCGCTCACCAATGAAGAGATTACCAATGCGTTATCACATAGACGGAGCTCAACATATAAGAGCCAGCCCGGAGAGGATGACCAGATCGTTAGACTCGTCTCGCGAATGTTCGGTCAGGAGCGGAAAGCCAATTCGGAGGAGGAACAAACGAGACATCTGGGTGTTGTATGGAAGAACCTGACTGTGAAGGGTGTCGGCCTGGGCGCTGCCCTCCAACCAACAAATGGTGATTTTTTCATGGGACTGCCTAGAATGATCAAGGGCCTCTTTACAAAAGGGCCAAAGGGGGTAGCTGGAGGGCATGAGCCGCTGAGAACTATTCTCGACGATTTCACGGTATGTTTTTTGTATTTCCTTTTCGGTACGCGCACTGACTGGTACAGGGCTGCGTGAGACCCGGGGAAATGCTTCTTGTCCTGGGTAGACCTGGATCCGGATGCTCGAGCTTTCTCAAGTCTATTGGCAACCAGCGGTCGGGCTTCAAAAGCGTGGACGGTGAAATCTACTATGGTGGAACAGATGCCGACACAATGGCAGACAAGTATCGATCAGAAGGTAGAGATTAGAGATCTTTTGGAGAACCAAAGCTAACAGAAGAAGTCTTATATAACCCCGAGGAAGACCTCCACTATGCAACGCTTACTGTACGAGAGACCCTAATGTTTGCCTTGGAAGCCCGGACTCCCGACAAAGATTCGCGTCTTCCTGGCGAGAGCCGCAAGGAGTACCAAGAGACTTTTCTTTCCACAATTGCCAAGCTCTTTTGGATCGAACATTGTCTCGGAACTAAGGTTGGAGGTGAAATTGTTCGCGGTGTTTCTGGAGGTGAGAAGAAGCGTGTCTCGATTGGTGAAGCGCTCGTTACCAAGGCAAGCACACAATGTTGGGACAACTCTACTAAAGGTCTGGACGCAAGTACTGCAGCCGAGTACGTGCAAAGTCTGCGGAGTTTGACCAACATGGCCCACGCTTCGACACTCGTTGCCCTCTACCAAGCATCGGAAAACCTCTACAAGAACTTCGACAAGGTCATCCTTATTGAAGACGGAAAATGTGCGTACTTTGGCCGCGCAGAGAACGCAAGAGCATACTTTGAACAGCTTGGGTTTGAATGCCCGCCGCGCTGGACAACACCGGATTTCCTAACCTCAGTCAATGATCCCAATGCTCGAAGAGTCAAGCAAGGCTGGGAAGATCGCATTCCCCGCTCTGCTGAAGACTTTCAGCGCGCGTACAGCAAGAGCGAAGACTTCAAAGAGAACTTGCGAGACATTGAAGACTATGAGCATGAACTCAAGGAGCACGAGGCGGAAAGGGAAGAGGCTCGACAAAAGGCTCCGAAGAAGAACTATACGGTTCCTTTCCAAGAACAAGTCTGGATCCTTTCGAAGCGACAGTTCCAGATCATGTATGGAGACAAACCGACGCTCTTCGGAAAGTGGGCGATCCTCACCTTCCAGGCCTTGATCATCGGAAGTCTATTCTATAACCTCCAGCCTAACAGTGGTGGTACTTTCACCAGAGGTGGTGTTATGTTCTTCGTTCTACTCTTCAACGCTTTGCTGGCTCTGTCAGAGCTCACTGATGTGTTTACGCATCGCCCCGTCATGCTGAAACATAAGAGTTTTTCGTTCTACCGTCCATCGGCTTATGCAATCGCGCAGGTTGTATGCGATGTACCGATAATCTTTGTTCAGGTCACGCTATTCGAGTTGATTGTATACTTCATGGCAAATCTACAGCGAACGCCATCACAGTTCTTCATTAACTTCCTGTTTATCTTCATACTTACGATGACGATGTATTCGTTCTTCAGAGCTGTGGGAGCTTTCTGTGCGTCTCTTGATGTTGCCACGCGAATAACTGGAGTTGCTATCCAAGCATTGGTCGTCTATACAGGATATCTTATTCCACCCTGGAAGATGCACCCCTGGCTGAAATGGCTTATTTGGATCAACCCAGTCCAATATGCCTTTGAAGCAGTCATGGCCAACGAATTTTATAACCTAGAGATAGAGTGTGTCCCGCCTAACATTGTTCCTGATGGGCCCGGCGTGCAAGCTGGTCACCAGAGTTGCAGTATACAAGGAAGTATACCGGACCAACTCACCGTTCCAGGATCGAGCTATATCCAATCGGCTTTTACATATAGGCGGTCGCACCTCTGGCGCAACTTTGGCATTATCATCGCATGGTTCATATTCTTTGTCGCATGCGCGATGCTCGGCATGGAGTTGCAGAAGCCGAACAAGGGCGGTAGCTCCGTGACGATCTTTAAGAGAGGCCAGGCACCGAAGGAAGTTGAAAAGGTTGTTGAGGAAAAGAAGAAGCCTGAAGACGTCGAGACCGGACCTAACGGTAACACAAGCCCAGCCAGCTCTAACATGGCAGACGAGGAAGGTGGAGAGGTTGAAGGTATCGCCAAGAGCACGTCCATCTTCACCTTCCAGAATGTCAACTATACTATTCCTGTCAAGGGTGGTAAGAGGCAGCTTTTACGGGACGTTCAAGGATTTGTTCGACCTGGTCGTCTTACTGCTATGGTTGGAGCTTCTGGTGCAGGGTAGGTCTACTGTCCCACAATCACTGAAGTTGTACGCTAAGAGACGCAGAAAAACTACCCTTCTCAACGCTTTGGCACAACGTCTAGATTTTGGTATTGTCACTGGAGATTTCCTTGTCGATGGAAAGCCGCTCCCTAAGAGCTTCCAGCGAGCCACTGGCTTCGCCGAGCAACAAGATATCCACGAGCCCACTGCTACAGTCCGGGAGAGTTTGCAGTTCTCTGCCCTTCTCCGCCAGCCAAAGGAAGTACCGATCAAGGAAAAGTATGATTACTGTGAGAAAATTATTGATCTCTTGGAAATGCGGTCTATTGCAGGTGCAACGGTTGGATCAGGCGGTACTGGACTGAATCAGGAACAGCGCAAGAGACTTACTATTGCCGTTGAGCTCGCGAGTAAACCGTCGCTGCTCTTGTTCTTGGATGAGCCTACGTCTGGTCTGGACTCTCTGGCTGCATTTAACAGTAAGCTTCTAGATTCTTTCTTGGGTGTTGATCTAACAATTCCTAGTTGTTCGTTTCCTCCGCCGACTTTCAGACGCCGGCCAGGCTATTCTCTGCACCATTCACCAACCATCAGCTGTTCTGTTCGAAATGTTTGACGACTTGATCCTGCTCCAGAGCGGAGGGCGCACTGTCTACAACGGCGAACTCGGCCAAGACTCATCTAAGCTCATCGGGTATTTCGAGTCCAACGGTGGCAAGAAGTGTCCTCCCGATGCCAATCCCGCAGAAGTATGCACCTAACTCACCCCGCCATCAACTCTTATCTAACAATTACAGTACATGCTCGAGGTTATCGGGGCTGGAAACCCTGAATATAAAGGCCAAGACTGGGGCGACGTCTGGGCCAAATCCGACAACTGCAAGAGTCTAACCAACGAGATCAGCTCCATAATCTCCGACCGCCGCAACTCATCCCAGAACCAAGAAAGAAGCAAAGACGATAACCGCGTATACGCAATGCCCATCCCTGTGCAGATCATGGCCGTTACGAAGCGCTCGTTCATCGCATACTGGCGAACCCCAGAGTACGCCATTGGCAAGTTCGCACTACACATTTTTACAGGCCTCTTCAATACATTTACATTCTGGCATCTGGGGAATAGTTATATCGATATGCAGTCGCGCCTCTTCTCGGTGTTCATGACGCTAACAATCTGTCCGCCGCTCATCCAACAACTTCAACCACGGTACCTACACTTCCGAGCCCTCTACGAATCCCGCGAGGCAAATTCCAAAATATACAACTGGACCGCCTTCGTGACGAGCGCTATCCTCCCCGAACTCCCCTACTCCATCGTTGCAGGCTCCATCTACTTCAACTGCTGGTACTGGGGCATCTGGTTCCCGCGGGACTCCTTCAGTTCAGGATTCACCTGGATGACGCTCATGCTCTTCGAACTGTACTACGTTTCCTTCGGGCAATTCATCGCCGCCATCTCACCAAACGAGTTACTCGCTTCCCTCCTCGTGCCATCCTTCTTCACATTCATCATCGCCTTCTGCGGCGTCGTTGTCCCCTACATGGCATTGCCAACATTCTGGCAGAGCTGGATGTACTGGCTCACGCCATTCCATTACCTCCTTGAAGCGTTCCTGGGTGTCCTCGTGCACAATGTCCCCATGGAATGCGTCGAGCGCGAAGAGGCAATGTTCAGCTTACCACCTGGACAAAATAGTTGCCAGGAATACGCGGGTGCATTTGTGGAACAGGCGACGGGGTATGTAAGGGATATTGGGAATAATATGTGCTCTTACTGTCTGTATAGCAGTGGGGATGAATTTGTATGTTTACCCCTTTCTTTTTCCCCTCCCCACCCCCTTGACTTTGTATCAGGTTCAGGTTTGCTAACGTGTTTGATTTCACGCAGGCAATCACATCCTTCAACGTATACTACAGCCATAAATGGCGCGACTACGGGATCTTCTGGGCATTTGTGATGTTTAATTTTGCGGCGGTGTTCTTTTTCTCGTGGCTTTATTTGCATGGTGTGGGGGATATTAAGAGGTGGTTGAGTGCGAGACGGACGAGGAAGAGTATAGGGGATGGGGATGGGTCTTCTTCTTGAGGTGAGGTGAGTTGAGATAGACAACGAGAGGTGGTAGACGGTAAAGGGTAGAGTAATATACAAAGATTTACGATTCATGACATTGTACATTGTGTGTTCGTTATACTTCATTAAGCATGTTCATATAGTAGATATCCACAAACATCAACTCATACCCGACTTATGATACCAACCTCTCCCTTACAACATCTCTATACCTCGCCAACCCCTCCCCCAAAATATTAATAAACCGCCACTGCGAATTAAATTGGAAGAAGCGCGCCCAGATGCCCAAGACACCTAGTGCAAGGTCTCCTGCACTGCGAGTCCTTTTACACGATTTCTTCTGCTGGATATCGATGTCGATGTCCATGTCTGTGTAAAAGTCCATGGAGTCGTAGGCCTCGTCGACGACAAGGGATGTCCAGCGGAGAATGCGTTTCTCGTTTGCTATTGACATTAATTAGTTCGTACTTAGGCAAGAGTCAGAACTGGTAGTGATGAGCTAGCTTACCACTCAAATTCGGATCATTGGTATCCTCAGCAGCAAGGGTGAATAGCCACTTGCTCAACAAAACCACACATTCAAGACTAGCCAGTGCATGCCGAACACTCCAGAAGAATGCCTGGCTTCGGGCAACATAGTCAACGCCTAGGCGGACAGGAATACTAAACGTGTGAATGGCATAGATAAGCGTTGGAATAATCTGAGGGCTTCGGGGGACGGCTGGAGAATTTGCTAATGCCGCAGCTATACGGACTGGGTCGCGGGTCTCGAGCGCACGGTAGGGGCCCAAGTTCAGTGTTAGTCGGGCGTATGCGAGACAGAGCATGGAGCTGGATGTAAATGGGATAGGGCCGTTAGAGTTTGCTGGGTCAAGGCTGGACTCGGGGCCTTGCTGCCACATTGTTGTCCAGGTGCGAAGGGCTTGTCTGTTTCGAAGCGTGCGTGTGAGATATGATGATCAGAGGTGTAAGTAATTGGAGAGGGCTCTTGACTGACTCTAGTTGCGTCAACTCACGTTCTGGAAGCTTGGCGAATGGGCTTCCGTATTCAACGTCGAGAGATAGATCCCGCAGCATGTGGATGCGTTGAATGAGCCCGTGGATCAAATAGTAGTTACCCAGTGGGGATGGGATTGGGTTGAGCATGGAGGTAGCTGGCGATCCGTGCAGGAGCTGCGATAGCGCTTCATGGTATATGAGCTGCACTTGGCCCGCTGCAGTGTATGCCTCCCACCACTGTCGTGCTGTAGGAGCGTTCCAAACCCTCGTTGGGCATGGGAGGCGTAGTTTAACCTCGTGGTTGCGGATGGGTGGGTATTGGTTGTACGCGATGCCGTACATGTCGACGAAGCCAAAGGCTGTCATCTTGGTTCGCCGTATTGATTCTTGCTGCGCCCAGCGACCCCAGTCATGCTCGGTTAGTGAAGTGTTGTCTGATTCCTCTAGCCCCGAACGGCGAAGGCTTGCTACCAGTAGGCTTTGAAGATGGAGCCCTTCCTGAAGCATTGCCGTGTCCTGCCATGCTGCATATCCCATCAAAGTCAGTAAGCACCGTATTAGATCTAAATCAACAAGTTCATTTCCTCCCGGTGCATTGTTTGGAGGACCTGATCTACCGGTAGACATTGATGCCAGCAGATGTCCAGTATCGTAAGTATGCAACCGCTGAGTGACTATAACCTTGGCGGCGTGAAAGAACTTGGCGCCGTTCTGATGCTCGAATCTGTATTGTGCACCCGCGGCCATCATTGACAGTATTAGTTCTGGCGAGTAGTCTGTCAGGCGAAAGGTGGGGATATGCATGTATGGCATATGAGAATGAAATCCTTGAAAGAAAGCAGTGAGATAACGGGATAGGGTATGCCGAGATGGTAAACTGAAGCCCGGAATGTCATCTCTATATCTGCTGAGAAGCGCTATGATGAAGGCTCGCTGGCTTTCGTCTACCCTGGACGGGAATGATGGTTGATCGCAAGGTTGTTGATATGTCCCTACATAAGTGAGATGATGACCTGTATGCGAGCAGTATAAAGCATACCTATATCTTGCAGACCTCGATCATGTTCAGGCACCGATGGCAGCCAAGCCTGGAAAGGCGAGTCACATGGTTCAGCATCATCAGCTTCACCAGCCTCAGTGATAGCTTCATCGCCGTTGACCATGCGAGGGCTGCTATCCAGGGGGGAGTCGCTTGCGTCAAGACTGGCAGGAGCCCACTCGCTAGGCAGTCCTATGAGGTCCAAGAATGTAGCAAACTCATTGAATGGGTACGGTTCTTCCTCAGGCAATGGGATAGTTGGATCTATATTGAGTTAGAGGATACTCCATCGAACTTGCGGTATTGAACGACTGACTAGTAGCGATGGTATCAAGCGGTAGACCTACTTGGCCCGGTCCAGGCTCAACAGCGCAAGTCTCGGTCGAGGTTGGATCTTCTGCGGGTATATATGTCGGGACAAGTGAGGCTTCTTGGGACTCAATCTCAGGCTTCTTAGTGGGCACATAAAAGACAAAAGGGTCTCGTTCCATGCCGTGGTTCTTATGGTGAGGCCCTTGCCCTGTACATGATGAATTGCCGGAAGCATGACTTGTATGGCGTTTGAGGAGATCACGACGAGCAAAACTTGCTCCACATTCACAAACGAATGGTTTCTCCTTGGTGTCTAGAACATTGTTCAATCAGACGGATTGTTGTTGGAAACAGAAAAGTTGAAGGTCTTACGGATGCGCAGATGGCGATCGAGGTGCTCCTTGCGTCGGAAGGAACGACCGCAGTATGGGCAACTTCCCTTTTTGGCTTTCGATTTAGGAGGCATCGTTATCTTAAATGGAACGACACTTGAGGCAAGAACAAGCTGTCGATGACCGAGAAGTGGAAGTGGAAGTGGAATTGGAGAAGTCCAGTTGCGGTTCCATGACGTGCAGTACCGAGCCCTGACTGGAGTTGGGGCAAAACTTCCTAATCCGGAACTGTCTCCAACACTGGCCCACTTTCATATCTTATTTACAACTAGAATGTGAGGACCTGTGAAATCGACGCCGAAAATGACAGCTACTGAGGCCAGAAACGGCCGCATTCCGTAACTCTCAGCGGCGACGCTGTCCTACGTGCTCCGGATCACTATTCTGCACCCGCCAAGCGTTCTTTAGTCACCTCTCCGGCTGATGTTGGCTCGCGCTCAACCTCAGCGAGCTTCAGTGTGTTTCAACTCACAACCAGAACGACGCCGAAAATGGCGTCCTTCGTGGCCAAACTCTGCTTCCCTCCAGTCCCGACCGGACTGGTTGGGCAGCCCATAAAATGCCTTCTTTTCCCTCTTTCTCCTTATTCTTTGTTGCACCCTGCCACTCATCTCTCACCAACTCCGAAGCCGATCATTTCTATACTTCTGTCCCAGCTCTATGATATTTTCGCCCGGCTGTCTCGATGGCACCTCCTTGCGTTCCCCCGTCTCAACCCAGTGAACACCAGTACTGGACCGACCCCATTCTCTGCGAGGAGACTCGAGCCAGACTGGAGCATTTCCACAGACTTGGATGGCTCCCTGCAAATTTCAAGCCCAAGACCTTGGAAGGTCTTGCCGTTGTCGAGCGGTACTGGCGGAAGCAAGTAGTCCATCGACTTCAGATATATTTAATTGCCCAGAGATAACATTCAATAGGTATTGCATCCAGTTAAGCCAGGACTACGTCGATTACCTACTCTTGGAGGATCAAGCAATCTACATGAACTTCTTTAATTGGATGTGCAAGACCTCGCGGAAGAAACTTCTTCAGTTCACCAGACTAACAAGAGATTTTCCTTGGTGATGTGATTATTAGTGACTCGGTAATCGAATATGATTTCGGCCGACAATACCCTGGCGGTTTTCAACGGAAGACTGGGGTCAGGGACACGCTAGGCAGGCCAGGTCAGGAGATCCTAAATGGTCTTCATGCGGAGAATGCTCGGAGGGAACTTCAGGACCAGGCGTAACAGTATCTTCACACCCTTCAGCAAACAGGGACCAAGTGGTGTCATCCAGGGGTTAGCGATGTCCTTTTCCAGGCCTGCTATCTTCATAAGCATTACAGTAATACCTCCCTTATTGGGTGTTCCTGTTTTGGGAGCGACTCATCAGACCAAATTTGCGAGGAAGCATTAGGGAGGGACTGCGACGACCTTAATTGCAACAAAGAGCAACAAATCCGGTGTCGAGAGATCTCAGAAGATACCCCGGCTTCCATCCATATCGGGCTAGTTGCCTCTGCCGACACGGTGATGAAGTCTGGACAGCATCGAGATGAGATTGTCAAAAAGGAGAAGGTCTATGGCTTTGAGATGGAGGGAGCAGGAGTATGGGATAACGTTCCCTGTCTTATCATCAAGGGTGTGTGTGACTATGCCGACAGTCACAAGAGCAAGGTGTGGCAGGCATACGCAGCGGCGACCGGAGCGTCGGCGGCAAAAGCGTTCTTGGAGTACTGGATGCCGGCAAACCATAATGGTTGGTACACTTCCCAGTAAAAGGTTGAGTTATCTCATTCTTATTGTTAGATACGACTGGAAAAAATCGTCACTTGATGATCCCCTTTGCCAAAAATCCGCATTTCGTGGGCCGCCAGAAAGAGATCCAAGAACTAGACCAGCCGAGGTGAAAGAGCGGCTTCAGGCTTACTTTGATCAATCAAACCAATGAGAAGTGGTTCCTGATCTTCGAAAATGCAGATGAATTCGAGATGTGGGCCAAGGGCAGCCCTATAGCACCACCACTTAAGAATATCATCCCTCGAAGTGAGAATGGCCACGTACTCTTCACTTTCCGCAACCGGCAACTTGCATTGAAGCTGGCAGGACCAAACGTTGTCTCTGTTCCTAATGTAGATCAGAAGAGCAAGGAGATATTCCGGAAATTGCTGATGCGGGAGGATTTACTACAAGAGGATTATCAAACCAGCGCGCTCCTTGAGCAGCTTGCTTTTCTCCCGCTGGCAATCAGCCAGGCCGCGGCTTATATTAACCAAACCGAAATTTCCTTGGCAAGATATATGTCATTGCTGGGCCAACAGGAGGAAAGCACAATAGCTGCTTGGTGAGGAGTTTGAGGACAACAGACGCTACGCAGATATTCAGAACCTAGTGGCCACAACTTGGCTAGTCTCTTTCTTGCAGATCCAGCATGTGGATGAGGTAGCAAGTGACTATCTATCATTAATGGCTTGTATTAATCCACAAGATTTACCAGAGACAATTCTTCCGGCTACAACTTTGGCAAAACACAAAGTGGAAGCATTAGGGCTTCTCAAGGCACATTACTTTATCACTACACAGGTTGACAACAGTATTTTTAGTCTTTATTAACTTGTGCATCTTGCCACTCGCAACTGGCTAGAGAGAGCCTCCAGTGTTGGGTAGAGAAAGCCGCTGCCCAGTTGGACAAGAATTTTCCTTATAGCAACCATGGCAATTAACAAAAGTGGAGGGAGTACCTACCTCATGCACTGTATCTGGCGAACAGCGCAAAATTTCAGGCTCTCCAGGATAACCACCATGACTTCCTTGCAAGAACAGGAAGCTGTCTTCAAAGTGATCGAAGATATGGCGAGGCAGAGGTTATATTTCAAAATGTCCTAGAAATGCGAGAAAGAGCCTGTGGACTAGATGATGTTGATGCTCTTACCAGTGTCAGCCAGCTTGGTTCAGTACTTGCACTGCAGGGCAAGTATGAGGAGGCGGAGACTATGCACCAACAGGCACTCCAAGGTCGTTTGAAGGTGCTTGGTCCTGAGCATCCCGATACCCTTACTAGTATTAGCCGACTTGGTTCAGTACTTACTGACCAGGGCAAGTACCAGGAGGCAGAGGCCATGCACCAACAGGCACTCCAAGGTTACAAGAAGGTGCTTGGTCCTGAGCATCCTTATACTCTTATCAGTGTCAGCAACCTTGGTTCAGTACTCGCACAACAGGGTAAGTATAATGAGGCAGAGGCCATGCACCGACAGGATTTAGCAGTGTTGGAGAAGGTGCTTGGTCCCAAGCATCCTGACGCACTGACGAGCATGCATAACCTTGCTTTTACTCTGAAGCAACGAGGAAAGGTCTCAGACGCTTTGAACCTTCTTAAAAAATGTGCAGACCTCCAGAACCAAGTATTAGGCTCACGTCATCCTGACACGATATCCTCGAATAATGCCCTTCGTGCTTGGGGAACAGCACCAAGCCAGTCCTCAGAAAGCCGGAAACAATGAACTTTATCAGATACTTCATTTACCCTAACTTTGGTACACAATTTGCTCATGGTCATATCACCTTGGCTTCACATCCCGTTGCCGCAAACGGCGAGCTTTGATGAATTTCTTCCGAAGATGCAGATGTTGGCGGCAGGTTCACTCTCATAGTGTGTCCCACTTCAAGCATGACTCGTGACTGAATTTGTTGCCGTAGCTAACATTATACCCTATTTATCCTACTTCCTGCCGATAATGAAGCTGACATCTTTTTCGGTCACCAACTACTACACGCAGCGCATATATATATCAAGTCAGGCGAAATTACGGCCAACTGGGTATGACAAGATAGATATAGAAAAGAAATTAAGGTAAGCTTTATGAATTTGAGAGTACTTTCTTCGAGAGGCTCTCACGTATTCTGCATTTCAAAGGATCTGGTGTATCAAACACAGGCAATGTCGAAAGTGCACGGAAATTTCAAAACGAGTCATAGCTTGCCAAGTGATTTAATTACTACGCTAACCGTATAGGCAGTAGCCCCACCTTTAAGGGTTTGGCAAAAATACTTTTTCTGGGTGGGCAGGGTGGTTGTGCAAGGCAGTGTAACGATATCTGGCAGGGCTCCGACACCTCCGCCCCGGGCAAATGAGGCAGGTCTACCAGGCCTGCGTGAGACCCATCATGGACTATGCGTCGACGGTTTGGCACAACCCCCTCAGGGACAAGAGGCACCTCAAAGTGCTTGACACAGTACAGAGGTCAGCCCTAATCCGAATTCTGTCTGCATTCCGAACAGTCGCAATCACCACCATGGAAGTGGAAACATACACGCTACCAACGCACCTGCGACTCAAACAGAGGGCACAGAGTGTTATCGCGAGCCTGGGCACGCCCCCTAGAGACCACCCAGTTCAGGAGGTATTATCAAGAGCTCGGAGGCGGCGTGATAACGTTGGATCCAAGCCCCGGTTCCCGCTGGCAGAATCATTGAAAACCATGAGGCTGGAACATCTAGACGGACTAGAAACAATCGACCCGAAACCACTGACCCCGTGGAAATCGCCAAGCTTTATGGAAATTGACATTGAACCAGACCGGGAGAAAGCAAAAGACAAAGCCACTGCCATACAGACGTCATGGAACATGGTAGTCTTTTCGGATGCATCGGGGCAGAACAACCACCTTGGCGCAGCGGCAGTAATGCTGGACCACAACCAAGAAGTACTAGAATCTCGACAACTCTCAGTGGGCTTGATGGGAAGCTGGCCAGTCTATGCTGCGGAGCTGATAGGCATCTTCAACGCCATCAGCCCCGTGCTTAAAATATCAAGCCTGTGACCAAGAGCTCCAGCAACTCCAGGACAAGAACCAGCAACAATCCTCTGCGACAGCATGTCAGCACTACAGGCAATCAGGAACCCTCGCAATAAATCAGGCCAGCGGATTATCCACGCCAATCTACAGGCAGCCTCAGAATTGAGATCGCGAGGCATTTCCCTCCGCCCCCAATGGATTCCCGGACACTGCGATGACCCTGGAAATGAGGCAGCAGACAAGCTAGCCAAAATGGCAGTGGGTCCGGATAGAATGCACCCGTTCAGCCGCCTCGTCTCACAAGAAAAGCTGGCCATCCGAAAGCAGATCCTCAAGGAGTGGGAACAGGAGTGGAAGACATCCAAAAAGGGTAGCCACCTTCGGCGGATCGACCCAAAGCTGCCAGCCATCCGCACCCGACGATTATACGACCCGTTGCCACGAAACCGTGTCTATCTACTTACCCAGCTGCGGGCTGGCCACTGTTGGTTAGCGCCGTATGGCAAGCTCCATGGACACCGAGAAGACGATAAATGCGAATGTGGAGCAACAGAAACTGTTATTCATGTTATGCTCGACTGCCCGAAACTAAAAACACCGCGCCAGAAACTACGGCGAGAAATTGGGGAAGCATTTGGTGACATACCAGCCATGCTAGGAGGGCAAGGTGAAACCAGCCACGTGAAGGCTGTACTGGATTTTGCAGAAGCATCTTAAAGGTTTCGTAGCCGCGGACCAAGGGGCCCGCAAAGACAGAACCAAAGGCAAACGGCCACCACTGGCCCCTAGGCGAGGCTTAAAGTTCGCCCGTAAGAAATGGGATCATGTACAACAGAGATAAAAGGGAAGATATATAGTTGTAGGTAGCCTGCATATCGCTTTTATACGCGAGGGGTCAGGGTAAATGAAATCATCCATCCATCCATCCATCCAATGTAACGATATGCTGGGTAATGGATGACTTTCCCATTGCTATCGCAAGCGCCTATTCCACTACGAGTTCCGCAGATAGAGGCCTTCGGGATCTCTTGTTAGCACATCTTCGGAACATATCAATGACTTGTTGAAGAATGACGATTTCAGGCAAGTCTTAAAGGAAACTCTGGGCTTCGCGGCTGACCTTGTACAGAGCCAAGATCATCCAGCACGGTAACTTATCAGTGCCCTAGCTGCTCTATGGATTGGAGCCTACAGAGTTCTGCGAAGGACAAGTATTGCCTGTTATGTTCATACAGTGTTGACTGGAGACGCAATGTTAAAAAGTGATATTTGGGCTCTTATCGAAAGGTTTTTTTTTTTTTTTTTGTAAAAACATATGAACATGCTACCAATTCATTATCAAGGACCACCAGCGATTGTAGTAAGCAAAAGTTTACCCAAGGTGGGCTGTTGCTGCAGAAGTATCTCGAACTTTCTGTTGCGCAGAAATAATCGGATGTGCCTAGCAGCGTAATGACACAACATTCTGATTAGATTCTCGCACAGTCCAGTGCCCGCGCGGAGGGCAAGGTCAAACAATCGAACAATATCTTCAATCCGATTTTAGCATAATGGGAAAGCATGCAGGAGATGCAACAGCTTGATAAGGCAGATGTCACGCAGCTCCTGCAGTTCATATTTTGCTGCAAAAATATGAAGACGAGCATGGGTGAGAAGAATTCCGGTATAATCCGCCATAGGATTACAGCTTCCTTGCGATCCCTCAGATGGGCATGGCTGGATCCGCCGCACAAGGTAGTCCGCAATTGTTCCACCGTCTCTGTGTCTTGAAAGAGGTTTCCTCCTAAAACGAGTACATGGGCCTGCTCCGCCTTTTCTCGTCCACCAGAAGTCAGACCGGGCGGTGGGGTGTCACCGGGAGGTGTAATAGAGTAGTCTCCAGTGTACAAGTACTGACAGACAAGACTAACTATATGCTTATCCGTGTCCTTATTTAGGATAGATTCATCACCGGCAAAATTATCGATATCGCTGTCGAACCAGGGCGACGAATGTGATTTAAGTATATCACTGTGAATGAAAACTTCTTCACAATCAGTGCCGACGATGAATCTCAGAAGCTTAGACAGAAATACTCTGCGCCATTATCAGTTATATCTCATCCAGGAAATTAACCCATCCTTACCGGTTGTTGCATAGAGTCATGATTAGAGCCAAGAGGAGCAGAATTCTCTCTGATGAGTAGTTACACTAGGACCAAACTGCTTTATTTAATGGGTTACGAGTTGTTTAGTTCACAGACAAATATCAGCTCCATGAGGCTGGATGCGGACTGATTGGTCGGAGGTCTCGATCGCTGAACGAAGATGCATTGGGTGCGTAAACTAAGGACCTGTGAAATTCCGCTTCGGGTTAGTTATTCTGTTAAGGGGATAGCCGCCCTGTACGCCGTATTGTTATCACCGCCTCTGAGTAACTAAAGAACCAACCTCGCTGTTCCGACCCGTAGACCCCGGCACGGCGCCTACGAATGGACCTGCGAATCCGCGGCAGATTGTGGTCTGCAAGCGATTTATTCTATATCTGACAGAGGCATAGAATCGAGAAACTTCATTATTCTATTCAGAATTCTCACTTGCGCAGCGTATTACTTAATAGTCCGGAGTAGTGAGTCAAAAGGGCAGGCGGTACCGGAAGGCAGCATGTTCCGCCACACGATTTGCAGTGTTGGCTTTGGAGTTCCACATTTCATTCTATCAGCAACTCCACCTCCACTGCTCTCCAACTAATCCAGCATATCTTCTAAAGATGTCTTTCATCTAAAACTATTTCAAGCTCTTCTCTATCTGAACTACCGGTAGTGCCCTGAAGATGGCGAAAAGATCCGCCGACTCCTCTTCTGTCTCAAGCTCTGAAGCTTCGAATGCCAAAAAAGCAAAGCTTGTTCCTTCACCTTCTCGCTCGCCACCAGCAAGCAGTGATGCTATTCATAAAGCGGAGCCCAGTCCAGCTTGCCCTGGCACAGTGAAAACCAGACCCTCTGCAAATCTAGAAAGACTTCCCTCTGACTCGGAAGCATTTGCTGCGTTTGCCAAATTAAGAGCGGACAAGAGTCTTTCTGATGAGGAGGCATTCCTTGAGTTATTAACGTGCTATGATTTATCACTTGCGACATTATCCAGAATATCAGGTAATAAGACCTACACAACCCCGGACGACAAACACATCTAGCTTACACTGTTGCAGCGCAGAAGTTGGAGGTGTCTTTCTCAAATATCACATACAAACAAGTTGCACCATATGTCTGGCTGGACCCTGGTGCTGCTGGGGTTGATATGCTGGAGCTTGAGGTCTTTCGCTCACGTATCCCTAATCGTCTTTTTCAAGAAATACTAGCCGACCTAAGTCTAGCTGAGAAGCAGTACGGACCGATGCTGACTCATGACAACGAAGGGGCACGCTCAAGGTTCCTCTCCTTCGTGAGTAACGGCGCGCTTTCAAGTTCTTTTAGTCAAACAATACTAATATGGAGCAGTTGTTCAATAGGATAGTCGGCCTCTTTGGTAGTGCTATTACCAATAAACCTGAAGGGTTGCTAGAGTGCAAATTCTCCAGAAGAGGCCGCATTGAGCATCACTTTGTCTCTGTTGGATCGATCAGTATTGTATTCATTGAAGTAAAGAGAGAACTCAGTACTGGCAAAGCGCGCTTGGATGTCATAGGCCAGGTGCTAGCTGAATGCGCTAGTGAGTTTCAGTACTGTGGTGAGTTATTTCTGCTCACATTTTTAAGCCTGCGATTATGCCAATCAGAAGGAGGGGCACTGGGCCCCGATACTCGCTGTGCTGTGTGATGGTGCCAATTTCGAATTCTTCGTGATGGACTCCGCAGACAAAGTGATATTTACTTCGGGTTGGAGAGAAGGCCTACTGATAGGAGCCGAGAGTAAGTCTAGGTTTCTCATGTCGGTGAAGAAAAGTAAGTAGCCTGTGTCTTTTTCCATACTCTGGCATTATGGAATGCGAATGGATATTGGCTCACTCCAATAGCTACCGAACGCCTTTTTGATTGGTTTATAATGGCATATATCAACGGCATTCGATCACTTGCGCATCTTTCTGCCCGTCGGTCTGAAGTGAAAAAGCGGAAGTCTACAGATCAGTGGACGAATGCTCTCTCTTCTGCTGAAAACGCTCTGTGGCTTCTCAGACAGGCAGATAACTATGCAGAGGAGCGTGAGTGGAGAAAGGCCGAAACCACGGCAAACGACGGGGTAGAAGTGCTGAAAAAGAGGTTGGAAATGCTTATAACCAAAGCTATTTTCTATAATCATGCTAACCTCTAATTTTGACAGTGTCTTTGAATTGCCATCCAAGACAACTGACCATGATGAACTCACCAGTGGATGTGATTGGCCCGTATGTCTGGAAAAGAGTCTGTTCGAAAGTGGCTGGGATACGACATTCAGATGAACCGAGGCTCGGAGACACATCTTACAACTTGACAATTGCCCCTAGAATTATTTCCCACTTTTAGAACGACTCAAGCATGCTCCTGTATTCAATATCCGGGCGATATCGCCGTATTACCACGAGACCATCTCACTGCTAGCCTGGTATCCATATAAGTCTCGTCCAAGTTCATGGGTGGTTGCCAATGCAGAACTAAGGAAGCCAATGTTCAATAATACCTGCTAGGAAGCCACTGATGAGATTCTGATAGCTTGATGGCTAAGAGGCTAAATTATTGTTCCAGTACACACGGTTTTATCCAGGCTCTCTGATCCAGTCAAGTAGTGTTCACGAGGCAGCTGGCTCTCACTGTTACCGGGATCATCATTGTTGCCTGAGTACTCACTGTCGAGTTTCGGGTTGCTGTTGGAGTCACCGTTAGACTATTGTCTGGAAATTCTCGCCCATAGCGGAGCTAGCATTGATTCTTCGTGATGCCCAACTGGTCAGAAGCAAAACATCTTAGTCAATAGCTTAAGGCTTTGCGCAAGACCGGCTGCGAAAGGAAAACTTGGGTTCTCCGCCCCCAAAACATTTGCTGGATAAATCATGGGTCCTGTATGCTAGGTTTATAGTTCTGTTTCGCATATTCAATAATTGAGCACCAGAAGTCATTAGCCCAAAGTTTCGTGTCCGTTATGGTTGCAAAGCGATGGTATCTGATGCCAGTTGACAGACTCAAGGCCGCTGCAGACTTTCGAAGGCTTGGGTCGTACGTCCACTATGAGTCAATGGACCCAAGTCAACCGACCTCAATCTTTCGGCCTGAGACCATATTTAGTTTCACCACCCTGAGCCGACCGAACAAGTGAACTTGCCATTGAGAAAAGCCAAGATAAATGACTAGGAGTGGAATCTGGTCGCAGGTGGAATCTGAGGGAATGACTGTTGAACGAACGCCAAACACCAGGGCTGGTTGATGATGACTAACGGTGCTAGGTGGGTGCCTCCAAAGTTACGGGGGTGCAAAGACAGCCGTTTCTGGCGTCAAAAGCCATCATTTTCGGCATCGAATTCATAGGTCCTCATATTCTAGATGTAAACCCTGAAGCACTAGCGCCTTCAGCGTGGCGCTTACTAGTCTCTATTGGATGGCATCTGACGACGCCCCAATTCAGCGCTTCAGCACCTTTGGACTCCGTTTATTGTAAACCTCATGCCCGTTCTCACTGCTCTAGACTCTGATGAGTTGCTTATTCTTAAGGACAGTTGGGAGTATCTTAGGTGGCTAAGGGGTGTTTCTCGGCGTTTTGGAACACTTCTGTATTCTATTGCAGAAACTCCGGTTCAGTTATCAATGAAGCAATGAAGGGAAATGGTTTGGGGTCAGATCGACAGAAGCTGGCTTTACATTGTTTCTCAGGAAAAGGGCTCTTCTATTAAGTACAAGAGTGTTAACAAAAGCTCTGCAAGGTCTCCAAAGTCTGCTTCCATCTGTTGCGGGCAGGCCCAAATGGTGATCTCTCTTTATTAGCTTCCTTCAATGCATAATCAAGGGGAGACTTTCCACTGTAATCTGTGGAATGCAGATCTAGTAGATTTCGTTCATCGAGGAATGCTGCAACCTCCAAGCTTAGTGATCCGCTAATGGCCCCATAGTGTACGATGCTTTTCCCGCCTTTGTCCTTCTTTGAGAGATCGAGGCCGTAGTCAGACAAGGCTTCCAAAACCCCAGGCTCCATTGTGTGGTGGCAAACTGCGAGATGTCCTAGGTTCCTGCCGTCAGGAGCATTCCAAAGAGCATTAGCACCATGCTCCAGAAGAAGCTGGCAGGTTTCTACTCGATCTCCAAACTTGAATGTGCTTAGATAGGTGCTTAGTGGGGTGTGCCCGTTGTTGTCAGTACATTCCACCTTGGCGCCGTATGACAATAGTAAAATCACCGTGTCACTCGGGGCAAAGGCATCCTGCAGGTAATGATGGAGTAGGGTGCGGCCTTTGGTGTCCACATCAAGGCAGTAACCTCTGGCCGAATCTTCGTCTCTGCTGAATATTGTTCGGACAGTTTCGCAGCTTCCCGCTCGAATGGCAGAATGCAACGCACTAAGGCCTTGATAATCGATAGTGTCAATAGCACAGTCTCTATCCAGCAAGTCATCAACTATAGAAGAGGCGTTTGCTGCGCAGGCAAGATGCAAAATGGACTCGCCCTTGCCATTACAGGCGGAAACATCAGCCCCCATATCAAGTAATTTAGACACAATGACGGCTGCACTGGGATATCTATATCTCACAAGATGCAGGAGACAGTCACGTTGTATGTTTTCGGGATTCACTTCGATTGTGGGGCTTTTAAGTAGGGCATTGACTACGCCCAACCGCTGCTCCTCGACATATCTCAAGATATTGTCCGCCTCCTCCGATTCGTAATCCGAGATATGATCCTGCACAACCTCGACATGCCACCTGTCATCGGTCCAAGCATCATCGTTAGGCAGTAAAATCCGGTGCATTGATGTCTTGCGGTCTCTCCGTTCATCTAGAAGACCTCTGCGGATGGCAACGTGTAATGGCGTGTCTAGACAGTAACATCGTGCGTTCGGATCAGCACCTTTCCTTAAAAGGTACTCTGTCATCCTACTATGCCCCGCACAAGCTGCAAAATGGAGCGGCGTAAGGCCAACGGGGTCATGATCATCTTCCCTTAATGCAATAGGTGGTAGGCCTGCCTTTATACAGATGGGGTAGGGGTTGTTCTTGCTGAACTTTCTTTGTACTCCCATGTTGATGTCAGCACCTGCTTCAAGGAGTAGGTCGACGAGCCCATCGTTTCCTTCGGCAACCGCGTAATGAAGAGGCGTCATATTCTGTACGTCACACAGGCGAAAATTGACACCGTATGAGAGGAGCAATTGCACAGCCTCGGTACACTCTTTTTTTGAGGCAGTTATGGTCACATGCAATGCATTGCGATCCATATTGTCAAAGGCATTTGGATTTGCGGCACTGCTAAGAAGGCCTTTCAGGGCTCCTAGATTCACACTCCTAGCAGCAACAAGAAGAGGGGTTCCGCCCGCGCTATTTTTAGCTTCAACTTGTGACCCTAAATTGACAAGGAATCCCACGAAGCCTTCGCTAGCCTGGATGGCAGCGTAATGCAACGGACTCTCGAACTCGGCGTTCCGTGCATTCACATCAAGGCCCTCATTGAATAGAACTTCGACTGCCTGCCGCTGCCCATTTTTAACTGCCCAGTGTAGGGCAGTCTGACCACAGCTGTCTGCCACACCTGGGTCTGCTCCTTCTCTGATGAGTTCCCTGATTTGGTCGATAATCCCAAAATATGCTGCGACATGCAAGCCTGTTACGCGCTCTGGCCTAGACAAACAACCAACGGAGAACTTATCTGAGAGGGTCAGGACGTAAACAGTGTTGACCAAGTTCATAGCGTTTCGCAGAAACCCAGCGACCAGTCCTCTAATTTGGGGGTATCCTTCCCTTGCATGCTCACCCCAATAACGGGCAGCATAATTATAAAGAGGATTTAACTCAAGCCGTTCATGATATTCTATCCAAGTGTGAGCAAATGGGACCGAAAATCGGTCAAAGCTCAGATAGTTGATCAAAACTGCGGCCATGTATCGATTGGCTTCGGGGAACCATAATGTCCAGCATTTCTCGAAGTATTCTGATGCTGTGTAATGGACCAACTGAATAATCGCAACTTTTTCGCTGAAAGTGACCAACCCAGCACACACCTCAACTATCACGGATAAAGGAGGGATATTTCGCTCATCGAGCTCTGATGAACCGTCTGAAACCGCAAGCGCGTGCTGTAGCTCTGGAATACGAATTGGCCTGTGCGACCGGGTGATCCACGATAGCACCTGGAGTGCAAGCTTTTTATAGTTTCTAGACTGACTAGTGATTCTCGTCATAATATTCTCATATGCATCGTTGTAGGCCATGGAACCCGCTGGCAGATCTTCTAGCGTTCTTGAGACATTTGCGACGGTTGTTTGTCGACGCAAGATATCCAGATGTAGTTGCGCGAGCAAAAACCTATTAGCATCATCAGTATCATCTTGACATGTTTTGAACTGTTCTACTTGCATTCCATCAGTTGTCTTCATAACTGTATCGGTTATCTTCCGTTCCAAACCATCTGCTTCCCGAATCCAAGTCTCGAACGTCAGAATCTCACTGTTGATGAATCTGCGCACGTCGTCCTCGGTGGCACGTATGTCGCGCCGAATACTTCCTCTTCTTTCAAAGCTCTCCACTATCCCAGAGATCGGCCTTGACGTTACAGCAATATTCGCACAAACGGTGTCTTGAATGTGGAATAGCTCTGTAACGATCTTTGATCGAACGCCATCAGAGACTGGAATTTCGTCCAATCCATCAAGAACAATAAATGTCCTTGAGAAGCGCTTTATGACCTTGCACAATGTGTCGCGGACCTCGTCCAAGGAGGGCCGCGTTCTTTTCTGGGTATGGTATTCGTAGAGCCTTGTCACCTCATCCGGAACTGGGTTCGGGATCAGTTGTTTTAGGAGCCCCCGAAGCAGGTCTGAAATGAGACAGTTGTGCTTCAGTTGTGCTTGGGAACTAAGGAAAGTAAACGCGATGCCAACTCTTTTCTCGTCTTGGAAGAGACGATGTAAGTGGTCAACCATAACAGAGGCAATTATGGTTTTTCCGGCACCTGGAATTTGTCGACCTTAATTGACCGCTAGTATTCTGCTTCAACGCCGAACTTACTATTAGTCAGCGCCTGCTCGGTCATTACCTATATCTTTTCTATTTCCTATTCTAGTTAGTTAGCTTACCCCTATTTTGACTGTATTTAGTGCAGTATTGTAGCTAGATTGAATGAATCAGACCTTCATATTCTTCGGGTGGTGTACCAAATATTACGTACGTGGCGAAGTTCGACAGAATTCCAGGGCAGAACAAGAGTTGCCGCGGCCTGGTCAGCCATTCGTTGAATTCCGCCGACTCGAGAAACCAGCCACCAGTTTCTGGGGCCCGCCGACTTAAATGATCACTAAGTTGAAGTCCGTGGTCAATATCCGTGAACCAGTTCAGGATTGTGTTATATTCTTGCGTTTTCAGTTTTGATTCCACGCTTCGAACCGCCGTTTCCACTATATATCGTCAGCGATATACTAACAAAGCGTCTAATAGCTGACCATCTGATAGAATTTCCGCCATCCTTTTTTCCGCATTGGACTTGCGAGGGGAGAGGTGAGACAGAAGGTCTTTGGTATAAAGAGCAGCCGTCAACGCAGCATATCCTTGCCATTGATCGTTCTTGTGACTATCCGAGTAATCACAAATACCACGAATAACTGCACATGGGAAATGATTCATTAAACCGGCCGCTTCCATCTCAAAACATAAAATGTCTTTTTCTTTGGAAAGCTTGTCACGAATCACAGCATTCTTCATCACTTGGTTTCCTGAAGCAATTGTGCCGTAATGGATGGCGATGTCTTCAAATTGGGACCTTTCTCGCCTCAAGACCAAATTCATCTGGTCATTCACACACCCGTTATCGCGGTCGCAAATACTGTCATGCGTAAGATCAGGTTTGAATAGAAGGTCAGTTGCTAAATTGGGCCTGCTGTACTTCTGTCGCAACCGTGGATTCTCGGAGAGAATGGCATTGAGCCTTTCTTCGATCTTATGCCCTTTCAGCTCATATCGTGCTTCGATTCTAGTCATTGCGGCACGTAGCGCGAACGGAGGCTGATCAAGAACACCAGTGTAGACGAAAGCCTGATCTTGAACGGACTTTCCAAAGTCATATTGAAACACGCCGCTCATGCCGTCCTGGGGCGCACTGACTACTACGTCGCCAAGTCGAATGTCATGTTTTGTCGGCACGCCACCACCAATGCCGACCATCAATCCAATTCGAATGTTGGGGAAGCTGTGCAGCATATCCCGCGCAACGGCCGTCGCAGAGGTCGTACCGTGTCCACCTTTGGGCAAAACGGCGATAACAACGTTATGCTTGCCAATTCGCCCGAGAGTGTAATCGTTATTATCGCTTTGGGAGGCATCTACCGACACATCATCGTGCTCCTCATCGAGACATAATTGTGCCGCAGCATATTCGCATGGAAGAGCGCAGATCCAGCCAACCGTATAGTCGCTTGGACCGGTCATTTCGTCTTTTTTTGCCGATACTCAAGCTAGGGGTTGTGAGCTATTGTTACTGACCACCGAAAATTTGGCGTCAAGCGGAAAGGCGCTGGGTCGGAAAAGGTGCTGGCGAGCTGAAATGTGAGATATGTAAGTCACCTTCGATGCGGGGTAAGTCGGCTGCACGGTGAACTGCACTTCTTCGGCCATATAGACTAATGTCGCCTGGCCCAGAGCATTCTCGGGCGAGACATCTGCATGAATCAAGCTCAGCATTGAAGCTCGTTTCTCAACATCAGCCTCGATTTGCCAGAAAGTGGGCTATCGAAACCGATTTTCAGGAGCCGTGCAAGTGATGCATTGGGTGCGTAAACTCTGAAGCACTAGCGCCTTCAGCGCGGCGCAGGTTTCATATAACGTATCTATTGGAACAGACCTGACGCCCCATTTCAACGCTTCAACACCCTGCCCGACAGACCTTCAGCCTCAGAAGGCCAACAATCAAGTCTTGGAGATAAGATCGATGAGGCAAGTCCATCCAAGGGACAAGGACATCCTAAATAAGTATATCTCAGGACCATGATAGGGTATCTCCTACACCGCAAGCCACACGACCGATCTGGCCTAAAGCCCGGAAAGGAGATCTAACCGGGGTTATAAGCCCAAATCAAACCTAGGCTTGTGGTCTGACCACCCGCAAGGTCAGAGGGGGCAGCGCAAAGGTCTGAGGTGGTAGGCCCAGACACTGAAGACTTGGGTAGTAAGACTTGCAGCGTAGGCCTATTGACGTAGCACCCGAAACGCCAGACCCTGCGCCCCCGACCAGGCCGGTCGTACGACCAGCACAGACGGAAGACCGCCAAATGTTGTCTACGGGAGGTGCAAGACCCAGACGGTCGTCAGCCTACATTGTTACGGCCTGTCTGGCCAGCCGACCACCCCAGTGTTTCTGGAGTCTTCACAATTCCACTTCGCGTGCGATTGACCTTATTGTGTCTTCGTCCATCGTAAGCTCCCCCCCGAAATTCATAAAGATTGTATTCGTGTCATCTTCAATTGCCGCCTCGGAACACTGTGCCGGAGTAAGTTTCCGCAGGTTCTTATCATAGAATGTGGCCTGCCGGTCTCTCGCCTCCTTCCTTGCCAGTTGTTCCACCTGCGACGGGTTGGTCCGATCATCAACGCGGACCTCATAAGCCATCCTCCAACGTCCGTTCTCATTTTGGACCCGGAACACGCGACAGACGCGACAAGGTGCCGAGTTACCACTAGATCCTTCCAAAACTCATAAGGACAGTGAAACTACCGTCGTCAATCGCGGCGCGAATGCAGTCATTAACGGCAACTTTGCGTAGTCGACCATTGTAAAAGCGCGCATATTGGCTGGGATCTCGAGCATATCGTTCGGCGATGATCTGCGCCTCAGCGAGTTGAGTAGGGCTCACAGTGACCATATCCATCTTTTTCCATGTCTGTCGCTCGTAGACATAGAATATGACTGTGACCCTCCGCTCCGGTGGCACATCACTGGAAAGACCCACATGCATGCTTCCGGGGCGAAGAGGATCAGGAACTTCTAAGGTTGGTCTTCCCGGATCCTCTTCCACTGCCTGGTCTGCCGGTTCTTCCAGCACAGGAACATCAAATAGTAGATCCTCCACCTCCTGCCTTTCAATTGCCTGGCGCTGAGCCTGTTCTGGATTGGGTAGATCCGCTCTGTGTCGTTCGGTCTCCTGTTGAGAAAGCCCCGATTTAGCAACACCCGCCGCGGTCTCACCCCCAACACCATCCAGATTATCAACAGTGGCCGGCTTCAATTCAGGAAGTTCCTGCATTCCAATATTGTCGGGAATCACACTTTCATCACCCAGCTGGCTTCCCTTTTCCCGTAATCTTGTAATCAGGCTCGGCAAGTCAGCGGGGAGCTCAGTCACAGGCCGGGGGGCATGATCCTCCCTGGCCCCAGGTGTTTGTAGCTGAGTAAGAACATCTGCGCGTTCCCGAGCTACTCGATCTTCTTGGTGGACTTCTTCACCCGCTTCCGCGATGAGCTCAGTTCCATCCACCATTTGCTCTCCTGCTATTCCTTCCTAAGCCTCAGCTGGTAATGGTCCTCCAAAAATATGTTCGCGGTGCTCCGGCTCGTTGACTGGACGGGTTATTTCCTGCTCCGCGTGCTCTGCAATCGGTTGCAACGGACCCAGACCAGACCGTTGCTCAGCGCTTGGCTCCGAGTTTGTGATGCCGCCCTCGGCAATCGATTGGCCTTGAGCGGCAAGTGGTTTTGTAGTCGCTTTGCGGTTGCCTTTCTGTGTAGCATCATACGGTTTCCATGTTGTATCCCTACTCTTTTTTCGCGAGGCTGGCGGCGTAGTGCTTGACTGGCGGGATAATGTAGTTGGCATTCCAAGGCGATCTTGCAATAAACTATAACTGCCCAGCAACTAGTATACGGGATTATAGGATTAAGTTTAATATGGAACTTTTTAAATCCCTTCAGGATAATGTACAGGATTGGGGTATGTTTCTCTAGTTTAACTGTTTTAAGCCTTACTAATCCCTGTATAATAGATCCAGATAAGTATCTGCTAATTAAGACCTATAATTAGACTTATACACAGCTATTAGAACTTAACTTTAATGCTGAAAACCCTCTAGAAACCGCCAGGGATAATACAGATTATTTATTTATCCCATTTTATATAACTTATCTTGAGCTATAATCTAGGATTAAAGCTTATATTTAGTAAGGTTCTCAGCTAATTCTTAAGTTATTTAAAGCACCTACAGGTACTTTTAATTAGGACCCACAGCATATTCTAGAAGGAATTAAAGAGGTGGAGTATAATAAAGAGCTAGGTAAAAATTCTTGACTGCTCTATGTCTTATAAGTATCTGCAATCCCTTGTACAAAAGGGAAAGAAGTTAAAAGTAAAAAAAAAACCTTTATCATGCCTTTATCAGAACTCTGTCCTAGAACTAATCAGCCTCATGGCAATGCCTGGAGCTGTGGATCATGCTTTGCAACAACATCTTGTACAAGGCCTTGTACAGAACTTCGCCCTATTAAGCCTTGTCCAGAACCCCGCCATACAGAACCTCGCCGTACTGAGATAGAAGTAATTGACTTGCTTGATTCTTCGCCTCCCAGCTCTCCGTCTCCGCAAAAAGCCATTCATGTCTTTGCTACACCACCTAAGCAATTATTAACCCAGGAATGATTCAAGCATTACAACCGTACGGAAGGAGCTGAGGATTATCGGCAGGAATCAATTACTTGTACAAGAACTGTTGGCATTCAGGGAACAACTGTGAATGTCCATTTTTACTTATTAGTACGGAAGCGGCTTAATGGTATCCTGAAGCCTTTATCTTGTGATCTTCTTGGTATGTTTATTTATAATTACAAATAGAATATGAGGACCTGTGGATTCGACGCCGAAAATAACAGCTACTGAGGCCGTAAACGGCCGCATTTCCACCTGTATCTCTGTAGGCGGCGAGCCACTGTTTTTCTGTTCCCACATGCTTTGCACCTTTCTTCAGCACCCGCCAAGTATTCTAGTTCCCTCTTAACCTGATATTAATGAGCGGCTCAGCGAGCTTTAGTCTATCCCAACTCATGACCAAATCAACGTCGAAGGACGTATACAAGGGCAGACTCTGCTAGGAGCCCCAGGCTTCATCGCTGGAGTTATAGGGCTTGCACCAGCCAGATATTACAACGGCTACTATCAATACCGCAGTTACCGCGCTGTTAACAGCTTTGACATTCGCCGCGTAGCAAGCAATGCCAACAAAGACTCTCTGTGAACATATCCGCCCAGGACAAACGCCAGCAATGCAATGGTTTAAGGAACAGGCAAAGAAAGCCCGGAGAAGGGCTAAACAGACCGGTACAGAGGAAGACCACGAGGAAGAGCAGGCTGCCAGACATCGCGTGAATAGGGAAACCAGCAAGCTCTCACAGGGCTTGTATAGGGAGCAGGTAGAGGCGGGCGACAACAAGTATTAGCGAGATTTGATGGCTTGCGCGGTGGGCAAGAATCCAAGGGCCCGCACAATATTAACACCAGCCCTAACAGCACCAGATGGAACTGAAATTAACACCCCGGAGGGGAAGGAGGAGCTCTTTCAAAGCGCCCTCTTCTCACCAGTCACAGAGACCGAGGAATCCCCACAAGGGATCGCGGAATACCAATATCAACAATCCTTTGATGCTCTGCCGATCTCTTGAGGTAGAGGTGCGGCGGGCAGTCTTCAACGCCGCGACAAAGAAGGCCCCATGTCCAGATAACTTATCAATCTGGTACTAGAGGAACCTCCCGCTGATTAAGGCTCAGCAAATCTGAATGCCTGCCTACAGGTAGGATACTCCCTATAACACTTCCACGCCTTTCCTATAGTGGCATTGCAGAAGCCAGGCAAGAGTAACTACTCTGATCTGAAAAGGGATACAGTACATATGCCTGATAGCGGATACGCTGGCTAAATTAGCAGAGAGGTTTAGGCGTGGAACGCGTGGTTTGGTTTGCTTCTGTATTGCTTACCTATCTATTCCATGTATCTAAAATACTCTGGCGGCGTTGCCTACCGTTAGATAGGGACCTTCACCGGCAATCGGCACTGGGCTGACAGATCCGTGTATGAATTAATCATCATCAGCATCATCACCATTCTCTTCCTCTGATAACACAACGCCAATCTTCCGGACCTGTATGGCATAGTCTGGATCAACAACATTCTTCCTAAGAACTTCATCCATACGCTTTTCCCAGGACTCCTTAAGAAAAACACCCATGCTGACGCCCAGTTCATCATATATCTGATCGAATTCCAGCATCAATTCATCTAGCCGCGCTATCGAGGCAAAATCCTCCTCGCGGATCTCGGAAATCTCTTCAGAATCCAATCGCTCGACCTTCTCACGGTATCGTCTATGGCATGTATGAGTCATGCCGAGTCTCTCGAATGTGAAAAAACGAATCGCGGCGGAGACAGTCACCCTATTTGCGCTTGTTCCTGTTAATCTGTAAACAATCTCCCAAGACTTGATGATATAGTGGGGATACGGAATCTCCTCATAGAAAGACTTGAGTAGCCTGAGCAATGGTGTACACCCGCCTTCCGAACACGCGCAGAGGCAGTTGTCGCGCGGATTGTTCAGGAGCAAGGTAGATAGAACTCCCCCGCAGCCGAGGCTCGCTATTTCATCCACAGAACAGCATTCCCTTGACAGTGTTCCATCTCTTTTTCTGCAGTACCTCCAAATTCTGTCTGAGCTGCAATATACCATATTCCAGACGGCCAGGTGCAAGCTAAACTCCTCCGCAAACACAAATATGGCAGGATAGCCTCCGATGGACGGCTGATAAGGGTCTGCCCCTTTTATGACCATCCAGTGCGCGAGCTCTACACACAATTCTATCGACCTATTTCCCCAATCACTGATATCTATGAATGGCACATTCTCATGACCTCCATATTGTGCTAGGTCCGTAAATCCAGCTGCGTACAGCATCTCGGCCGCAGGGATAGCACCCAGGATGGCGCTGTATACGGAATAATCATCCCCAGCTAAACCTGATATGGTAATGACACCACACTGAACTAGGGCATTATAGACCTTTTGGGAACGGTTGTCCAGAAGCGCAGCCGTTGGTAGTCCTAGGGCACGTATGGCTCGTGCCGGAAGATATTTGAGGGCCAATTCATGAAGCCTGCGCCGGTTTGAAGCTAATAGACAGATTACTCTTTCCAGAAATTGTAAATTTCCAGATTCCACGGCATCTCTCAGGTAGGATAACGGAACACCGGCCGTATTTTCGAGCAACAGAGAAGCAGATTCGAACTCCAGTGCACGACATGCTACCGAAAAGCAAGCTCTTACTGGCTCGGGATCTTGGGGCGGAGATTTGAGCAGAAGCGCCATTCCGGAGGTCCAACCTATACAAGAAACCAGAAGTGTTTCAAATTTCCCTGTATGTGTATCGCTGATCGATGTGAACTTTGCTTGTAGCAGGCATTCGCGAAGGGCCTCTTCCGACTTTATCAGTATAGCCATTTCTATTGGCGAGATCTGGATATCTTGCCGCAACATCTTATTAGCTAGCTTTCTGGCTTAACGATAGAGCACCAACCTTCAAATGCGTTATTTCGAACCAGAGTTTGTACGGCTTGTGTTGTCTGATACTTGCACGCAGCGCGGACAGAGCTTGGAATCCCTCGCCCACTAATAGGGTCCTCTATAATCCGTAGAGGGCTTCCTGATCTGAGCAGTCTTTGTTGCATGTTAATTACAGCCGGGTGAACCAAGTGCCACGGATCCGTAAAGGCCGCAGTATGCCAGTTAAATATATCCAAAGCTGTGTTACCTTGGATGGTTTGTTCCGCCACAGGAACGCCCATTTCAATCAATGCGAATACAAGTTCTTGAAGCTTCTCAACAATCACAGGGCCCCAAGGCCCTCTGCAAGAGGGAATTTTCAACATACATGCCACCCCCTGGGACCATATTAGCTCCCAAGCCGTAATCGAGGACTTCAACTTACATGTAGTAGTGTACTGCCGTCAGCGAGGCGATCGGTCGGCGCTACAACCCTTCTACGGTACATCTGTAAAAGAGACTGTTGTAGATCTTCCATTTTCTGCGGCAAATCAAAATAACCAGCATCGCCGGCCTTCTTCAGCAGTGCAAAAGCTGGGGAGTTGTCCCCAACCACACAATGGAATTGCATAGCTGGGCTTATGGAGAGTGCACCAGCACCCCTTGCAACTGTCAGCATAAAGCCGACCGATAGGCCCAGTAACCTATTGCAAAACGCATATTTTGCTGAAATGGCAACTTTTTGATGGCCATCAAGATACAGGGGGCAGCTCCGCTTATGCATACCACACACAGAGATGGAAACCGATGATGCGCAATATGAGTGCTTGCGGCAGGTGCAGTAGTTTGTCGTTGGTTGAGAAGAGGAGACTGCCGGAACTCGTTTATTCTCCCATGCGGTATTAATGACCGCTTGCTGTTCGCAGAGGTTGGTTAGGGTCTGTGGTTCCAGTATTTTATGATAGGTTGGTCGGTTCGTCGAACTCCCCTATCGACTATAAGTAACTGCATATAGAAGTGACTGGTGCACTATACCCCGTGAATAAGCGATTGCATTTGGTTCAGCTCGACCCTGTTCGATATTCTCGTGCTGTGAAGGCTGTTGGAGGTGGTTGTTGAGATAACTTTCTGGATCAGCGTGTGTTGTCTGGAGATAAGAGCACTAGATTAAGTACTTTAGCAACAAAGGTGTCTTTAATAATTTCAGCAATAGATCACAAAACAAACCTGTTGAGCAGCTGGAGTGAGAGGTTCAAATTCTCCTGGAGGCCGGAAGTAGATTCGGCAAGCGTGACCAAGGTTTCTTTCCGAAACGGGTACAATATTCTTCTCAAGCGGAGCCAGTCGTGCTTTCTGACGAAAGGTGTAGTCTCGGTTGACTTGCACCGTTCTAGTATGCTGCTGAGGCGGCGACATGCTTCTTCACAGGATACCAACTGTAGGACCACAAGCTCTCGGTAGCTTGCGGACGGCAGGCCAAGATCATGCTCGGGGGAAATAAAGCTGCGAATGACCACTAAGGTTCTCTGAAGACCCTCTAATCTGGTAGTAAAATCATTGATCTCGTCATCGTAACTCTTCCATGGCCCATAATAGGCGATAAGGCCCTGGCATACTGTCACTCCGAGCGAGACTACCCCGACCACACCACCGCTTATAGAGATAGGGTCAGTCATAGTCAAAAGGAAATAGTACGGACTGAAAGAGATGAGATATTGATTCGAAAATCGCGAAACTCATCGAAAGTTAATCAGAGGGTCAGACAGAGATCGTTCTTTTTTTGGGTGGAGGGCGGGGTCTTCGGCTTCGCCATGCGTGCTGAAACTCAGCCTTGTCGTGGGCGTCTGGCTACAGGCGTTCATTGGCTCCACGTCAACAAGGCTGTGTCGCGGTTTTCATACAATATTTGAACGAGCTGCAGGCGCTTCTAATATGAGCCCGTTGAGGTATCTGCGTACCTATGGCTCTTAAAAGTTTCCAACAGCCCTACAGAAACAACAAGCCCGTTGTTCATCGCCAGCTCAACAGCCCTCTGGACGCCGTCAACAGGTGCAACATGATCAAGAAGCATCTGCAAAATATCAGTCCGACCTTGTTTTACAGCCTCCTTAAGAGCTGTTCTTCTCTCCTTTACTGGCCCTGATGCATTGATAACTGCTCCATGGACAAGAAGCTTGTAGGCAATGTCTATGTACAGGTGTGTAAGAATATTGATATCATGCAATGTGAGCATCTGTCAGCGCTGGACGTTGCGGCCACTGGAGGCAATCCCCCATCATGCACCGTTTCCTTAGCTCATTCCCATGGGACAAAGGTCCTATTCGCCGAGATTTGTTGGTGGCAATACAGTATGATCACATCACTATGGCCTCGAAGAGATCTTGCTAGACGCCATGGCAGGCGCGACAGCGACACCGAAAATCTCATTCGCAGTGCACAACACTCAAAGAACGACGCATTTCCACGGCGCGGAGGTTTCTCAACGAGGAGCGCTACACACACATCCTTTTGGCCTAATTGAGAAGGGGTTTTAGCTTCAAAAGAATTAAGACGTGATGCAAATCAGAATACATAGCAGAAAACCAAAGCCGCTATCAGTATATCACACAAAAAAACAATGAATTACAGGCCAGTAATAATCATAGTTATTGTCACTACGGTCAACAGGCTTAGTCTTACGACTCAAATGAGTTCTCTGACTGGCTAGAGTTGGCGCTGGCCCAGTAAGACAATCTGGGGCCGACAAGCGAGCTATAGAGTTAGCAATTCGCCGCCTGGCGCGCTTTCGGGGTGGCTGTGAAGTTGGATTAGGTACTCCGTAGTACTGGCTCATTTTGGGCGTCATCGTGGAGAATTTTTAATTCCTTATCATCATCCTCCCCCTTCAATTTCTCTCGGAGATTATACTCGTAGTCATGCTGGATGAGAGATCGCATGGATTACTAGTCATCACGGTCGAGACCTAGTAGGCGAATGAAATGAGAGTGGGCTTCAGATCTTAGAGGCTGCGTACAGCCGTCTGCCACCATGTCTGCGGTAGTGATCTGCTTGATTAGGAGGAGAGAGGGTCAGAACAACGAGGTCAGTTCTTATATACTCGGTGGAGCCGGCGGCCGGTGATGATGATACCGCGTATCAGGCGGTTATACCGGAAAAAAAAAGCAAAACTAACCATAACAGGGAATTCACAGGTCCTTGCTTTACAAGATAGAGATCTAATCACTAATTCACTGGGCAAGGGGAAACTCCCGCGAATATATTTTGGTATCTCAACTGGGTGATAAGAACAATGTCACCCTTCTAGTTGGATCTTGGCCTGTGCATCTGTGCTAGATACTATCAGAAATGCAGCAGCAGCCCTCGTATCTCCGCCGAAACAAGGGGAAATGGCCGTAAAATAGAAACCGAGCAAGTAACCGTCAACCGTACTCGGACCTCGGCGAGGTGAAGGACCTCGACGATCATCCAATGCTTATCTGCAAGACCCCCATACGATAACTTTATCATTGTTAATGACCTCTCTCTACAATTCTTGTTATCCACAGATCAATATAGAGTAAAGGGATTACCTAACGGGGAAGTGCCCCATACCTCCATGGAGCTACCGTGGCACTCGTACCCCTCTTCTATGGTGTTAATGGGGTAGAAAGCCCTCGGAGAGGAGAGGAGAGCCTACCAGTGCTGTCTACTTAAACCGTGGTAGACGCCGTGTGAACCCAGATCGAACGTTGACACTATCAAGAAAGAAAGCATCACCGAGATTACCCAGCCACTTCTCTACCCAACATATACCTCCTAAAACGCAGTTACAATGGGCAAAAAGAAAGTTCAAGTCTCATACTCTGTTGATGTTGACGCAGTAGCCGGCTGGCTTGGCTCGTATGGCGGGCAAGATTCCCCCAACGACATCAGTCGTGGTAAGCACCTGACTCATCTAGAAGAAAATAAACCGTCAAAGAACTCTCGTTAGAGTAGGTTCTTCTAACATTGAACCCAGGTATCTGGGCCGCAACGGTAGGCACAGAGCGCCTCCTCAAGCTCTTCGCCAAATACGATATCAAAACAACATGGTTTATTCCCGGCCACTCTCTGGAATTGTTCCCCGAGGAAATGGCTGCTGTGCGAGATGCCGGTCATGAAATTGGTCTGCATGGATACTCTCATGAGAACCCAGTCGACATGACTCCCGAGCAGCAGCGAGCTGTTCTTGACAAGACATTTAACCTGTTGAAAGAGTTCACGGGCAAGGCACCGAGGGGTAGTGTTGCACCTTGGTGAGTGAACTAGCCCCCGCCACGCCATGGCTTGTAATCTAATGATTCCTATGTATAAAGGTGGGAAACAAGCGCAGAAGGCGCCCAACTACTCCTTGACTACGGCGTCGAATACGACCACAGCATGAGCCACCACGACTGCCAAGTATACTACCTGCGCACAGGCGACACCTGGACAAAGATCGACTACTCCAAGAACGCAGAAGAGTGGATGAAGCCACTGGTCAAGGGCACCGTAAGCAACCTCGTCGAAATCCCCGGAAGCTGGTACCTGGACGATCTACCGCCCATGATGTTCATCAAGGACGCACCGAATAGTCATGGGTTTGTAAGTCCACATGATATTGAACAGCTGTGGAAGGATCAGTTTGATTACTTTTATCGCGAGTATGACGAGTTTGTGTTTCCGATTTCGATCCATCCGGATGTTTCGGGGAGACCGCAGGTTGTGCTTATGCATGAGAGGTGAGTTCTATGGAATACCCGCTTGGTAGTCTTTGAATTGGTCTGCAGTGCTGATTGAGATAGACTTATTGAATACTTCAAGTCGCATGAGGGAGTGGAGTTTGCCCCTATGGAGAAGGTGTGCGACGACTTTAAGGCGAAGAATCCGTTGCCTGTTTGAACTAGTTGAGGGCCCGAACTACCTCAGTGATTGGTTGAGGCAGGATTAAAACTGGACTGGAAACTGGGGAAAAGATGTATTGAATCTCAATTTATATCAGACGAAGTGTTCGAACACATACAAGACTGCTCTTGATAGGGACGGTCAGAAATCAAGTTGACACAGAAACGCAAGGACTTGTTCCACGCCTCGGAATAATACTCGGTAGTATATACAAACCTTAGAATAGCCATTTTCTAATTTCTTTGGCGAGGCTCTGGGATATTGGAAACCCGAAGCCTGGTTGCACCTTCCTTCTCACCCTCTCTCGTATCTGCTGAACTATGCTCAATTTTTTGATTTATCCAAAGCTCGCCGACTTTCATCTACCAGTACAGGGCACGCTGACGGTCCAAAAAACCATTGCTGAGCCGAGTCTGTCATTGAGGTTACCTCTGGCCAAGCAAGCAGTTGACTGCAACCTTTTTCGGCCAGTCGCGCGACGCACGAGGGCTATGCGCAGGAAACAGGAGGTCTAGTATCCAAACTAACAGGGCACATGTGTGCGGATGACGAGTCAAAACATACCGAGACTTTGCTGGCTTTGAAGTAATGTAGGTTAGGACGAGCGGATGGAAGTGGTGCTCCAAAAAGGCCCCTTTGACCGAAGGTGCTATAGGTCGTCAGCTGGTCATGGACAACATCGTATTCGGGGTATTCCATACGAGCTTCCTGCCAACACCGGCATATGGCATTCAGTGCTAGTCCGGGGAAATGTGGGTGGCCACGGCGCGCTAAACATCGTCACGAAAGAACTTGACAGGGATCGGGTGTTCTTGCGAACGTCCTGCAGAAACAGTTTACATAGACTGGCGAATCAACAAATTCCCACACGAACTGACGCACTGAGCTTGGTTCAGCCACTCCAAGGATTGCAAATGCTTGGTGCTGTCGTGATTTTTGCGCTTGGATAGCGGTGGAAAGGGAGCACTAATATATGCGCGACATGTTATTCCTCCAATAGGCTGATCTTCGCTTGTGATTGGCACTCTTTTTCCTGAACATGTGCAACTATGAGCCTGACTCGTACTGGTTAATTTATTTTCTAGAAGAGAAGGGGTGAGATCGGCTGGAGCGTTTCGTGACAATGTTGTGCCGATGGGAAGGAGTTTGGGATATAAATTGGCTTTTCGCTGTTGAGATTTTCCATTCTCCAGCTACCAAGCAACAGAAATACGAACTCTTGGAAGCACAGTGAAAATGCGTTTTTGGGCAGCAGTACTTACAGCGGCCGCCGTCGGCGCCCTGAGTGTCGAAGAAACAGACGACGGCATTGTCGTTGATGTGGAAGGGGACGACGGCTTCATCGTGACAATCGACAGCACCGGCTCAATCTCTTCGCTCCAGTATCGAGACACCGAGTATCAGTACTCTGGGACATTGAGTCACATTGCGTCTGGACTTGGAAGCGATGCCTCTACCTCTTACACCACTCAAGGTTCGTCTCACTTCTTTTGTTTGCCATTGTCTAACCAAATAGGTGATTACGCCGTTGTCGCCGCTACAATCAGCGACGAGGACTTTGATTTGACGCACTATTACGTCTTTCAGGATGGTCTTAGCGCAATGTACATGGGGACAAATGCTCTTGTGCAGCCTAGTGTGGGTGAACTGCGCTACATTGCCCGACTGACAGGTCTTCCGGAGGCCTACAAGGAGGGTGATGTCTCTTCCACAGCTGATGGTGAAGTCATTGAAGGGAGCGATGTATACCTGGTAGACGGCGAGACTCGGAGCAAGGTAATACTCACCTCCTACTAACACCTTATGACTCGCGCTGACAATACAGTTCTATTCTTCCCAACGCTTCATCGATGACGACGTCTACTGCGCCTATGCGTCAGACGAATCGGTCCACGCCTGCTGGGTATCTGACGTCTACTCCCGCGAAAAGTCCTCTGGCGGTCCGTTCTTCCGCGATATCGACCTGAACAGTGGCAGCGACTACCACTCGGTGACCTTCTACATGAACTCGGGCCACGTGCAGACAGAGGACAAACGCACGGGGTTCTACGGTCCTTACATTCTCTCCTTCACTGGATCTTCCATTCCATCATGGTCCGACTTCGACGTCTCCTTCTTCGAGGACCTCGATCTCGACGGATACGTTGGTTCTTCTGGCCGCGGTGTCGTGACTGGAACTGTTAGCGGGACATCAGACTCCAAGCCTGCAATCGTGCACTTCTACAACGACGATTACCAGTCTTGGGCGAACACCTCTGAGGGCTCATTTACTTCCCCTGACCTCGCTGAGGGCTCTTACACCCTAGCCTTGTACCAAGACGAACTATTGGCAGGAACAACAACCGTCGACGTAACAGCCGGCGCAACAGCCACAGCCTCCGTCTCCGCAACAAACGATATCATCACCGCCGACCGCACAACAATCTTCCAAATCGGCGAGTATGACGGCACGCCTTCCGGCCTCCTAAATGCGGACCTACAGCTCCGCATGCACCCGTCCGATGATAGAATGGCGGACTGGAACCCTACCCCCTTCGTCGTGGGAACAAACTCAGACTCGGACTTCCCCATGGCCATTTTCGCAGATGTGAACAATAACTTTGAGATCCAGTTCTCTCTTGACGAGGCCGTTGATGCGGACACCGTCACCGTGCGCGTTGCGACGACACTTGCTTACGCAGGTGGTCGTCCCCAGGTTACGCTGAATGAATCGGAGGGTGATGCGCCTGATGCGCCGACGGACATTGATTCCAGGGGTGTGACGAGGGGTGCATACCGGGGTTATGGAGAAGTCTACATCTTTGATTTCGATGCGAGCGCCCTGGTCGAGGGAGATAACTCTGTTTATATTGCGATTATTTCGGGGAGTAGCGGGGAGGAGTTTTTAAGTCCGAATGTGGTGAGTCTTTGGTCTTTTCATTTTGACTTTCTCCTGGACTAGACTGACATGTTTTAGGTTATTGATGCTATTGAGCTATATTATTGAGCTCAGCTGGGTTAATGATACTTGATTGGTACAGGTACGCTACCCAGTGTCCTTAATTAGGGCTTGAAGCTGTACCCGACATAATCAACCTTCGGACTCGCCACAGACAATGTCACTTGGAGCACGAACGATCATTGGAAATCTGCGAAGACACCAATTATGGTTCTGCTTTTCTGCTGTTTAATTCGTGATCAGACTAAAAACGGCCACATTACTTGATCACCGCACCATCATAGGCCCACCTCTTCCTCCCTTCACAACCTCCACATGTATAGAGTAAAACGTCGTGAGCGTTTACTGTCAAGGCTATGCACATGAACTCAGGACCTGGGTCTTTCTAGACCTGAACATAGGAATTCGAAAACAGTGAACTGACTGGAGCTGATCGGAATAGAATTCCATTGGCTGCTGGCTGTTGGCTGCCTTGTGCGTCGTGTCTACCGTATGCGCCCTAACCCCAGCCACCGCAGCCGCGCGCTAAGCGCACCATTACAGCCTCTTTTCAACGAGCTGAAGAGGGGTAAGAGCATCCAAATCATTGCTATCCACTCAATGAGAACATAAAGAATGAGTTCCTACCTCGACGAAGTTCGAAGCCTCACAGGCAGATACCCCTGCCTCACCCAATTCTTCTACGACTGGACTCGGTATACACCCGCCGCATACCCAGGCGGAAAAGCTCCAAGTTCAGCTTCAAGATGCGGCGTGCTGGAATTCGCGTGTGGCAATCAACCCACATTTATTGATCTGAGCAACCCCCACAACCTCCACAAGTACATCACTCAACCCCAAAGAAACGGGTGCAAAAACCGCCTTTTCTTACTAGAAGACCTCCCAGAAACACACATCGAAATCCTTGGCTCAACTCTTAACCTCGATCCCACAGTTCTAGCAGACCACCTTTTCACATACCACTTTGCCATGAACTCAACAATACCACATCGGAGGCTCCCTTCTCTAACGAACCCAGGAAAGTCATTTACGCTGCGGTACTATGAAATTCGGGAGACGGATGATCGGCTTACGGGGGACCAGACGCATAACCCTGGTTTTAGTCGAAGGACGTTTGCGAGGGCTTCGAGGCCTATTGAGCGGTGGAGGGATCTGCCGAGTCGGCAGCGGGGGAGGGATGTTGTTGTTGATGCTGTTAGGAGGAATGTATCGTTTTGGTGTACGGGTGAAGTGTCGGGGGAGAGTGATGGAAATGGTTGGACGGGTATGTATGACCGATCTACTACCTTTTATCTTCTTGAGACTTGACTTCATGATGTTTGAGTGAGTGGGTTATTCTGACGACTTTAGCAATCCTCTTCGTCGACCCGCCGATAAAATCCCACCGTGCAGGAAGAGACACATATTATATCCTCGACAAAAACAAAGACAAAACGTCTGAGGCTTGGCAGCCCCAAGTTCAATGGAGCAAGCCCTACCACTCTGGCTACCACGACTTCCGGCCGTGGGATACACGCAGTGCCTCGAGCCTTTCGGAGCCCAGCCGACAATCCCTATTTGACGACATAATCTTCTACTGGACACACGCCAACAGAAGCGATATCGACTCTGTCTTGGATAGCCCTGTGAATGCGACACTATTTGTGAACAGGATAGTCGCGAGTCATTGGTTCAACTTGCTGGATTTGCAATACAAGACAATCTCAACAATTGATATGACCTCCAAGGACGGGCGTCGTCGTCCCAAGGGTAAAGATAAAACTGCAGCGGGCTGGCGCGAGGAGCTGGAATACTACAACAAACGCCTATCTCTCCTCGGTATTCTCCAGCGACGCATCATGTGGTATAAGCAAGAAGTTGTTCTGAACCTTGAGCGACTCGGTTTCCCAGCCTCCAGCGGTAATGCACCGACACCAAAATCCCTCTCAGCGACAATCCACGACCTAAACGCCATCCTTGACGAGCTCAACCGCCATGAGTCGCGCATTGACAATCTCCTCGGCATCGTAACAGATAGTATAAACCTCAGCAGTGCGCTGCGCAGTCTGCATGACGCGCGGTTCGGATTGCATCTTTCTATTGCTGGTGCGGTCATTTTTCCCATCACGCTTGTGGCAGCAGTATTCTCAATGGGAGATAGCTTTGCGCCGGGGCAGGAGAGATTTTGGATACCGTGGGTTGTGGCTGTTCCATTGGTCGGTGTTTTGTTATGCGCGATTTGGTGGATGCAGCGTGGGCGGACGTAGCGAGGAGGAGCAGCTTATCATAGAATAGAGCCGGTAGGTACTGGAAAAATAATCCTATCATCTCACCGGTCCCACTTGACTGGGTATTGTTGTGATCTGATCTCCGACACTCCGCCGATAGTCCGCGCCATATCAAGTCTAGACACACAGATCGGCGCATAGACCACCAAGACCAGCGCATCATCGTGCCTGAAGAAGCGGTCAGCCGAACTCAAGTCTGTCAAACATGATGTTTGATTGGTCCATGCGAGAAACAACAGAGCTTAGCTGCAGAATGCTACAAAAGATTGGGATACCGTGCCGATGGAGCACCCAATGATCGTCGGTGTTCGTGGGATCATCAAGGGGCTTGTGCGAGGGCTTGAGATTGGGTGGGAAACTCCTGGTCTTATTTCTTCAGATCGCAACTGCTCCACCATTCTGTGTCTCCCTGGCTTGAGCTGTTTGTCTCGTCTTGTGTTTCCTCCTACCAGTATTTCTCTTCTTCGGCACCATACAACCCACAAAAATGGACGCTTCCGCCGAATTCAACGTAATAATTGTCGGCGGCTCAATTGCCGGCCTGACTCTGGCCCACTGTTTGCATCGAGCGGGGATAGATCACATCGTCTTGGAGAAGCGACCAGAAATCGCACCGGAAGAAGGTGCCTCAATTGGTCTCTGGCCGACAGGTGGACAAATCCTGCACCAATTGGGTCTATGGGAGGATGTTGCGCGGGGAACAGAACCCCTGTTGAGGCATAATGTTCGGTTCCCAGATGGTAGCGGGTATAGTCATCGTGTTCTGGGGACAATATACGAGAGGTTAGTATTATCCCGACTTCTTCAAGTTCAATGTTGATTGTGATGGGAAAGACTAATACGGAGATGCCAGGTTCGGATACGGACTCACCTTTGTCGAAAGACAAAAGCTACTTCAGGTTTTGTACGACGCTTACCCTAAGAAGGAGAAGATCTTGTTAAATCGAGGGGTAGTTGAGGTTCGAGAAATAAAGGATGGCGTACTGGTTGTTACAGAGGATGGGTCGATCTACAAAGGAAGCCTTGTTGTAGGAGCAGACGGGGTGCATAGTAGAGTAAGAACAGAAATGTGGCATTTGGCGGCTTCACTAGACCCGAGGATGATCACCGACGTCGAGAAGAAGGGTAAGTGTATTGTCCTATAATCCATACTACGAGAAGATACTATTGTCTAACTGGAACAGCAATGACTGCCGAATATTACTGCGTCTTTGGAATGTCGTCGCCCATTGCTGGCCTGCGCAGCGGCGAACACGGAAATGTGTATGGCGATGGGTTAACGGTGTTGACATTTCATGGCAAAGAGCGAGTGTATTGGTTTGTTGTGAGCAAGATGGATCGAAAGTACACTTATCCAGACATTTCTCGCTTCAAGCAGGAAGACGCGGAGAATCTGTGTAGGTGGTTCAGCCATATTTCACTTGCCGATGGGGTAACGGTTCAAGACCTCTGGGAAAGCAGAGAAGTAGCATCAATGACGGCAATGGAAGAGGGGCTTTTCGAGACGTGGAGTGTGAATCGAATGGTCTTGCTGGGTGACGCTGTTCGCAAGGTGAGTCACAGCTTCCTCGAGAATGAGTATGACTGACCAAACAGATGACCGTCAACATGGGCCAAGGAGCGAACTGCGCAATAGAGGATGCAGCTGCACTTGCTACTCTACTTGATCGACTGGTAAAATCAGAAACCACCAAGTCAACTCCCAACGGTGACGAGATCAACTCCGTTCTGGATGCATTTCGAAGACAGAGGTACGCCCGATCGAAGGCTATCTTTGGGCAAACCATGTTCGGGGTACGACTCTACACTCGTGACAGCCTCATGAAAAGAATAATGGGTCGGTACGTCATGCCACGGAAACTCGAGCACATGGCCGATGCAACTTCCACGCTGATGGCAGATGGACCTGTCATCGGTTTCCTTCCCCCTCCACCGCGAACCACACCAGGCTGGAAAGATTACAGCAGTGAAATCAAACACAAGCAGCAGGAAGGATGGACTTCAAACCCAAATCTTCTGGTGATTTCTGGAGTGGCTGCTTTGTCCATTCTTGCCTATTCACGCTTTGTATTGAGTCGGCCATAGCTGCTGGTGTAGTGCAGTTAGAAGAATCAAGATATGCACATGTTTTGGAATTACAAAGGCTGCATGGAAAGGGAATTATTGGCTGGGAAGTTGGAGAGAGTTTGGACAGTCTGGATATAAAAGCCGGGCAGTTCCCAACCGGAAAGCGAGTCTTTGACCACCAGCGATCAACAACTACATCAACTCTCAATTAGTCTCCCAATACGCCCGGATTCCTACTTGGGCCATCTAATTCAAAGGAAATACAATGCCCCAAACCCGTGCTGCCACTGCGGAAGCAGCGAGAAAGGCCACAGTGGCAAAGAAGAAGACAACCGACGGTATTACGAAGCCGACGGCCGCTCGCCAAATTCAGCTGGCTCCTCAGGTTCTGGGTGAGGCTCTAATGGTAGTGGAAATCTTTACGACTGTCACGGTGACCAGGAAGATTACTAGGCGACGTGCAGAGTTGAAGGAGGCTGGTCAGACCCAACTCGCCGCTCCGGCCGCAGGTGAAAGTTTGAGAATAATTGGCCTATGGAGGTCGACAAGCTAGGAAAAGAGCCAGGGGAAGATCCAGGGGACCCCGAGGAACCTCCCCAGCGAGAAAAGCCGACAGGAAAACCACCGGCATTTGCAAAGGTACGTATTGTTGGCCTTTACCCACGCTCTACTAACGGTTCATTGACCCGTTCTGATCTCGCTACCTCCATATCGTGGTTTAGGAGACATGAAGGAGGGGTATATACTAACGGTTTGGTTTGCTACGGGTTTATGCTTGACGAAGACACAGCATTTCCCGGGTATGTTGACGGCGAGGTCATCATCAGCCGGATGTAGGTTTCTAAGCACTGAACAGCAACGGCTGAAAGCTGACGTTTGCAGGGGAGGAGGAGTTGAAAAGGACGAAAATGGCAAAGCGCGCCGCATAAAAAGCCAAACCGAGGATAGTCCCGTGGTGAAGAGTTTCATGGCCAGCATGCGCAATAAGGTGGCAGTGGGCGTGGTTCTTGGTAACTTGTGTTCCCCGGCTCAGGCTTCAAGCACTAACACTGTATCAGGAAGCTGCAACAGTTCCATTCAAACTGAAGTGAAGCATCGCTACAATATCCTGAATTTCTTCCAGGTCACCGCTGTCTGGCCAACGCAAGAGAATGTAGGGATGATTGGCTACATGGTCCGCCTCGAGAAGCTCGACCTCGAAAAGCAAAGTTGGTGGGGAAAGGCGGGTTCGTCTCTACCGTTGCCTCGTGAACAACGCCTTCCAAAGCCCGTTATTCATCGGTGCAGGAATTGCAAGGAGACCAGCCCCCAGGTCTATAGGCTGGGCATCTGAAGATAACGTGCATGGAGTTCTGGAAGGTCCGTGGAAAAGCTGCGCCAATGGACCCTTACATGCCCTTACACGAAGATTCCATCAATCATCGAGTTCCGCTTGACCGCACGATAAAGTCCCCGTTTGACCTAGTTCCGCATCACACGTCCAGGGTACAGCAAGGTGCTCCTAAATCAGAGGCTCTAGCAAAGACTGGACTCGTTTGTCCGGAGTGCGGCAAATGTACGAATCGGCGCTTCTGGACGAGGTGGAAGTGCTTGATAAGGCTCATGATGAAGTCGAAGTGATAGATGGTGAGGATCAGCCGACGTATGATTGGGAGTGTTCGCTGCCCATGACGATAGTCCCCATAAAGGAAGTCATCGACACTGGCAAGGCATCCCCCCTGCAGATAGCTCCAAGCACTTGGTCCCTCGAGTTGTTAAAAGATCGTCTTCTTTCTCTCAACAAAGATATGTCCTTGGAATAGTCGGAACCGTCATGCATTTCGTGTCCAAGGATGCGATCAACAGCCGCTCCGGTGGGCCCAACGATATGTTTCGGGAGTTACAGGAAACGGACATTCCCATCATGCCCGGTTGTTTGAATGAACACAGGCGGCGTGAGTTGAAGCAACAATTGCAGAGGGGACACATCAACAAGGATACACACGACGAACTGTGGTTGGAGTCATATAATCAGCTGGATAAGAAGCGAAAAGGAACAAACGAAGCGAAAAGGGCTCCTGATATCCTTCACATGGTAGTGCAACATGGCGCGGAGATACAGAAGTATTATGAGGTATGTGTTTGCTTCCATTGCTTGGGATTCTGCTGGCGAAGATCTATAAATGTTAATATCTCATCGCCTTGCAGCATTCAGTCCACATGACTAAAAATTCGAAGCTCAGATCCGCATTGACTTCACGCTATATCAAGTCCGACCAGGTTGACCCGTTGGAAGTGTCCAAGGGGGACTTTGTGTTGACAGATGACCAGGTCTATGATGGAAAGTAAATGTTCGCAATTTTTGACTGATGGAGTACTTCGAATGTGCGTCTCCTGGACTAGGAATTCATTCTACATTTCGATCTTGTTTCTAAACCAGACTGTGAGGGCTCTAGAGCCTCGGATTGGTCTGGATACTTCAAAAGTGTTATCATTGTCTTGCTGATTACTTTATGAGATCTCCGTTAACTTCATGTATTTAGCTAGTTTGATGATCATTTCATGCTGTTCTATATTTCCATAAATCACATATCTTCACTAAGCAGAGTATCAAAAAATCAACACCTATCTAGTCTTGAAAGTCCACCATAATATCTAGTCACGAAGCATCAACAGCAATCCCCATCTCCCCCGCAGCCCATTTCAACCTCGCCTCATCCAACCCCTTACCTAAAAGCCACCCCGTCTGCCTAACAGCATCAAGCACAGCCCTCTGGCTACTCCTCAACTTCGGAAAAACAGCCCAAACACCGTGCGGAACACCCATATACGCATCAAACCTCGTCTGCACACCATATTCCCTCAAAACCTTCTCATAGATTATCCCATCATCCCGCAACGGATCCATTCCACAAACTTGGATGTAGCTCTTCGGTATGCCCTTGAAACTATCCATATCAACGAACGGGCAGTAATCGACTGTATGTCTCGCACCAAGCATCTCTTCAATCCAGGCCATATCCTTCGTACTCAAGATCGGTGCATCGGCGTTCTGCGTTCTCGAGATCCATAACCCGCGATACTTCTCAGGTAAAATCGAAGAATCAACAATGAACCCAGGAACGGAACTCCACTGCCCCGTCACCAACCCCGGAAATTCTCTGACAGCACGATGAACAGTATTACTCGCAATATTTGCACCGGCTGATACACCCGCCACTATAAAACCGAGACTTAAATCTGCGTTTATTGGCCCGGTACTGGCGTGAGATTGAATGTAGAGGAGTGTATCCCAAACATCCTCCGTCCCAACAGGCAATTTGTTTTCCGGCGCAAGGCGATAACTCGGTAATGCAATAGTAAGGCCATAAATAGCCGCGAATAGTCGGGCAAATTGAATGAGTTGTTTGTTTGTGCCGACTATGAAGCCGCCCCCGTGGATTAGAAGGATGAGTGGTGTCTTCGTGTTTTCGTTTTTGTTGTCTTGGTCTGATAATTTGGGAGAGGCGGATGGAGGATGCACGATGCGTAATTCGTGAATGTACCCGTCGCGCATGGGGATTCGCAGGGTGGTTTCTGTTGTCCCCAGGGTGGGGGTTTTGGTGTAGCTATCTTCTTCCGTTTTGTTTGAGATTGGGCGGAAGACGGAGGGCGCGGGGCACTCAATTGGGGGTGGGCGGGGTGGTATGGTGGAGAGGAGCTGGTTTCTATCAGTATGGGACCAGAAAAGGAGTTAGGTAGGGAATGATATGGGTCCATACCTCCTGAAACTCCTCATCAGGCTCACCCAAAGCCCTGATTTCCTCGATAGTGTCGAAAGGCATAGTTGCCAGTGGAAATGCTGCGCTGACTGATGAGATGATATTTGGCTTGCTTGAATGCAGTTGCAGCGAAGTGTTGGTGTCTCTGAATACGAGGGTGTCGCTCTATTATATACCTCCAGAGTGAGACATGATTCGTGTGCCGTGTAACCCGATCCCGTAGATTTGGGACGTCCCGGGGCGATCCCTCGGGAGCGCTAACCCTAATCATACCCCGAGCGCGATCGGGCACCCCAATCGATCTAGCCCGGACCTTAATTTGGGGGCTAGTGTCTGCTGCTGCGGCTTGGGAATACGCTTACGAGGGAGACTTGTTGATTAAGCATTTTGGACCCCGAGGAGATTTAATAGTGCATTAATCAGGGAGGAAACAATACGCTGCTCAAGGTGCCTGCAGAGCACCCAGTTATGCCCAAATTCCTGGAATGATCTTTGATTTTGGAGGCCTGTGAGTCGACGGCCTTGAATTCCGTCGAGTTTCAGGCAACAAAGTAGCTGAGCCGGTATCCTTATACAGCAAACACTGATAGGAAGTTCCGAGCCAAAGAAGTGAAACTGATTTTTCCGCTTTCATCTCTTTCACCGTGGATTTCACAATGAGGATTTGGATTGGCCGAATATATAAAGCAAGATATGTCCGAGGTTTACCTACGTAACTCATTTGATTTTGAAATCTCTACACTTCTCCCCAAATTCAACAGCATAAACCGGCGTCCACTTCAATACAAAGAACACCTTACATCTCAACCGCAACCATGCCCCTCCGCGACGCTCTCCGCGCAACCTGTAAAGATATAACAACCGTCTCGGTGGGCTCCAGCTCAGCCGACTTCACGCGCATCGCGCACGGGACAACAATCCAGGATATGTTGACAATCCCATATACACCTCCCGCCGACCTCGTCCGAAAATCAAAATACAAGCTTGTGGTTTTCGACTTTGATACAGCATTGGTCGATACGGCATCGGCGCTCGGGGATGCAGTTATAGCTTCACTTGGTGAAGTTTTCCCTAATAGGAAGATTGACCTTTATACCCTGGATCAACTTGTTGAGGAGGGATGTCGGGTTGAAGAGATTATTAAGAAGATAATGTCAACTCCCAAAGCACAACCGGTTGATGAAGATGGAATTGATTATTCGCGATATGCAGACCCAGAGCCTACGACGGATGATGTACTGCAGATATCCCGGTCAAAGTACTCGGTACAGGCCGCAAATCTTCAAGGCCCATGCCCTGGAGCAAAGGACCTGTTGTCGGCTTTGAAGGGTCGTGGGATCCCAACTGCGCTTGTTAGCAACCACATGCCGATCTCTGTTATATTTGAAGCCATGGACAAATTTGGACTCGCCGAGTTCATGCGCGGCGATCTGATTGTTGGAGAGGAGGAATGTAGTCTCCCAGCCGAGAATGTCTATACAGAGGTACTTCTTCCAAGGCTGGGGAATATCTATGGTGATGAGTGGAAGAAGCAAGATAGAGGGGTTTTGGTCATTGGGTCGTCTAAGGTGGATGTGATGTTTGCTAGAGGTATTGGGGCAAAGCTGGTGGGGTGTCTTGAGCGGAGCCAGAGCGAGGCGATGAAGGCTGACTTCATGGTTTCAAGGCTGATTGATATATTAGGGGTTGTAGATGAGGCTATGTAGTTGGGAGTTTATTTATTAGGCCTTGATCGACGAGGAAAGCAGGTCTTGTGGGAACATATGATCAACTATTCCAATATAATATCTTTATGCACATATCGCATTGGAGAAGCTGAGAGTATACTTCCGCGCTAAACTCGGCATTAACGCGTCGTACCTGCCATGTTCGACGGCTTGAGCGCACAGTTGCACCTTCCATTCAAGACTGGATCAGATGGAATGTGCCCTGTATACCGAAGGTGCGACCAATGACTGGGAATGTAGTTGGTAATTCTATTCTCGCAACGATCAGCGAGTGCATCCTTCTTTTCCCGTTACCTCGTATGCATACCTACATTTCAGATATTCGTATCCAGACTCCACAAGCGGTATTCGGGTCCAATCAACCATGCTTCGATCGTAAATTTTTCTACTTGGATAGCTTATTTGTTTAGAGTGAGAAGCATCGTCAATATGCGTCGCGGGGTGGAACCATAGGGCGACCTTCAGTGTTGGCTTCCGGCATCGCGCGGATGAACCACATCATCGATCCTTTCAGCCTCGTGATCACGATTTCGCGTGCGGAAGGTCGCATCAAACTTAATATAGCAGGTCCATTCAAGCTAGTCTATGAGGTAACGTAATGACTCTGGTGGACTGACATTTCGAAGCTTAAAGTCCCCCCTTATTCCACGGACATGGCCAGCATCTTCTACGCAACACCTCCCCACCTATACACAAAACAGCAGTCGCTTCCCCACACTAAGAATGTCCGTCGAGACTGGCAACCCCGAAAAGGTCACTCGTATCCTTGAACGCGACCCAAATGTCACCATTTTCCTCCGCCCCATTGCCGCGCCCGCAGCCCTAGGTCTAGCCGGGTTCTCCGGATCGACTTTCATCACGGCAAGTTATATCGCGCGATGGTGGGGGAACGAAGAATCGCCTACAATATTCTTTCCCTTTGTTGCGTTCTGGGGTGGTCTTGGGCAGTTTATCGCGGGCCTCTATGGATATGCTGCGAGAGATACACTGATCACGGTGATACATGTGCTTTGGGGGAGCTTTTGGATGAGTATCGGTCTGCTTTACTTGCTTGTGGTATGACAGTGCTTTCGGACATTTGCGATTAGGGCATGGTTGACAACTGTATAGGCGACTGGTGCGCTTCCTCCACATGGAATCCACGAGCATTTCCCCGAGCTTGCCAGTTGGATGGTTGTTCTAGCGTTCTTTACCTGGTCTGGAGTAAGTCCAGCTCCCTTCCCCTTGCAATCATTCACGCTGACAGGTTTTCCTAGGCACTTGCATCCTCCGCCCGCGATGTAATCCTCTGCGGCGTCCTCACGACACTTGCGATCGGCACAACTATAGCTTGCTGCCTTTTCGCGTACGGTTCCGGCGTCCGCATGGGGATGAAAGCCGCCGCATATTTTTGGATCATCTCGGCTATACTGGCTTGGTGGCGGGTCACTGTATACCTTGTTGAAGAGGCATTTGGTTCGCATCCGATCGTGAAGTTTTTCCCTATCTTCCGGACCTCGGCCGAGGGCAGGAGACCTCTGCTTGCGCCGGGATTTGGAGAGCCTGGTGTCAAGAGGGGAATGCCTGGGCTTACCTAGCCAGTAATACTTGAGTGAGAATAGCCATACATGGTCGGGACGTGAACGCAGGATATCTAAGGGCATCTTTTGCTATACCTACCTATTGATTGTAATAGGGTGGACATCGAGGGCTTCGTACTTTCAATTCCCCCAATTTGTTCATAAACCAGGGATTTGTCCATGGTCAAAGTCAACTGACCACAACTTCCTTGGTACTAATTACCATAATGATCGAGACTCTTGATCAAGATTAATTGTTTCCGTTTGCTGTGTTCTAGAGCAATCTGTTCCACGTCAGGGTGACCATCGCAACCACCGACCGCATCCTGACGTGGACTCGGCCAACCATATCAACCAACGAGCATAACAAAGTCACCGCAAGCATAAATCTCCTTACAATTCTCAACCACAAACCCCTCTCAATACTCCAAAATGCTCACCCGTACAATAATTCGTCTTAGGCTCTCAAATTGCCCCATAAACAAAATAACCTTCCACCAAACCCGCCCGCTCGCAACAATAAGCAATACAATGCAATCCCACCACAACCAAGCCCTCAACACCTCCGGCGAAACAGACCCCGTCTGGATACACCACCTCCCCTACTCCAAGTACCCAACTTTCCCCGCTCTCTCAGCACACAAACAAACCGACGTCGCGATAATCGGCGCCGGCATCGCGGGAATCCAAACAGCCTACGAACTCATCACGCGCGGGAAAAGCGTTACACTACTTGAAGCCCGACATGTTCTATCCGGTGAGACGGGTAGGACGAGTGGGCATCTGAGTAATGCGCTTGATGACCAATACGCGAACATTGAGAAGAAGCATGGGAAGGACGGTGCGAAAAGGGCGGCGGAGAGCCATTCTTGGGCTGTGAAGCGGGTGGGGGATGTTGCTGAAACTTTGGGGATAGAATGCGAATACAGGGTTCTACCGGGGTATAAATTCAGTTCGATCCCGCTTGGATCGAAGGAGCATGCGAAGGATATCGAGGGTATCAAGTGGGAAGTTAAGACTGCGAAGGAGGCAGGCGTGGATGTCAGTTTCGACGATACCTTGAAGGTTAACGGGTGGGATGGACAAATCAATCAAGTTGGCGGTGCGATCTTTCGTGGACAGGCAACATTCCATCCAACGAAGTATCTCTCTGGCCTTCTTGAATGGTTGAAGAAACAAGAAGGGTTTGAATGTTTCGCCGAGACACGCGTCACTGGAATCGAAGAGAAATCCAGCAAAGGAGAGGTCAAACTCTCGACTGACCGCGGGTATACCGTTACTGCTTCAAATGTCATACAAGCAACATGCATCCCGCTTCAAAAACTAAGTCTCATTGCTGAAATGGGGTATTATCGCACTTACTGCATCGCAATTCGCGTTCCGAAGGGAAGTATCGAAGACTGCCTTATCTACGACACGGAAGACCCCTACAAATATACACGCTTTACACCATGCAACGATAAGGATGATTATCTTGTGATAGGCGGGTGCGACCATAAAGTTGGTCAAGAGAAGACAATCGGACGATTCGAGGAGCTTGAAAATTGGGTTCGAGAGCGGTTTACCTCAGCCGGGAAAGTCGATTATAGATGGTCAGGCCAGATCATGGAGCCCGTTGACTTTATGGGCTTCATTGGAAGGAACCAAGGGCAGAAGAATGTCTTTGTTGTTACGGGGGATAGTGGGAATGGGCTTACACACGGCATCCTCGCGTCTCGACTGCTAGCAGATGAAATCGAAGGAAAGAAAAACGACTGGGCATCCCTCTACAACCCATCCCGCCTATCACCACTTACAAAATCCGGTCCGTCGATGCTAGGTCATGACCTCCAGATCAACAGCCAGTATAAGCGCTGGCTGCAGTCAGACGTCAAGGATATCGAAGACATCGCTGCAGGATCTGGGGGCGTGATGCATGAGGGTTTATCTCCTGTTGCGGTATACAGGGATGAAAAGGGAGAAGTGCACAAGATGAGTGCGGTGTGTCCGCATATGAAGGGTGTTGTATGCTGGAATGAGACGGAAAAGAGCTGGGATTGTCCGGTTCATGGGAGTAGGTTTAGTTGTGAGGGGACTTGTGTGGAAGGGCCGAGTAAGATGGGGCTTCATCAGATGGGACAGGGGCAGATGAGGGCTGCTGCTGCGCATTAGGGAACTTATCTTTTTGCCCGTCGGGTCTATCGGGTTCAGGTTCCGTCTGTATCAGCATTTCTTTCTTGTAAAGCGAGGACCTGTGTATTCCCCGTTTTGGTTGGTTTTCCCATTTGCAAATTAGCCGGCCGGCACAACACGTGGAGAATGCTAATCATATAATTTACCTCGTAACCAAACACTTATGCAAAAAAATAGTCACCCCCCATGCATTTTATATTACGTACTGTCAAGTTGATAGACCTGATTTTCGATGAAAATTCAAAGTTACTATCTGTGCAAAAGTCTGGACAGCATATCTCTCTTGCGTGGGCGGTTAGCAAGGGACACCAGATTGTTTGCTACCATACTTGGTTTTGAATGTTCAGGGCCCAGTACCTTCTTATAGCCTGCGAGTGCTTGCTGATACATCTCCTTTACCTCTTTCGGCTTGCCGTGATCAAAGTAGAGAATTCCTATGCCATTCGAAGCATTCCACACACCAATCGCATTGTTTGGCCAATGGACTCTCCCCCTACCAATCAGATAATTTACATGTAGAAGTAATCGCTGCTGAATCTCTGCGTATCCTCTATCGCTGTTGCTGGAAACCATAAATCCAACCGAGATCAGCGCTAACTCATCTAGTTGGCTTGTAAGATTATTAGAAGCAGCAATATAATAGCACCAGTCCTGTACGACAGGATGCAGGGAATAGCTTCCCTCCCGCTATCTTGTTTTAACAAGCGAGAATTGAATAAATGCTCTAAGCATTGTCTTAAACCATGAGGGCGGGTCAGAGTCGTTCATGCCAGAGTGAATCAGCTCATACCAGATATCCCAGTGGTCAAAGAAAATGAGTAAGAGCAAAAGCTTCGTGGCTGTTGAATCTTGTTTCTGGATGATCTCTTGGTAGGTGATCATCCATGTCTGTACTATATTTTCCTACTGGTAGTGGCATGTGGGTACTGTCTAAGACTATATGTCAAACCAGGAAGTTTGGTCGAGCTCCAAATACTCTTTGACATTTATTATAGATTGATGCATTAAAGCTCCGGTGATTATAATTGCCAGCAAGAGCCCGTCTAGCAGGCTTGAAGAATTGGTGAATTCTATTAAAGTTAGACTAAAACTTCCAGTCTAATTAACACTATGGTACCTTCTTCGGCTCCTATGCACGTAATATCTTCGGCTGAGAAGCTGCTGCTTTGTAAAAATAGCTGGGTAGTATCTATATACATAAGCTTCTGGACTTTGAAATATTTGCCATAGTTCTGCGAGTCCCTGGAGGCGTGTAGTGATTGTAATAAAACCCTGATCAGCTTTTGGAAAGAGATCATAGATATTGTATTCATGATCGCCGCGGCCCTGGAGTGGGGAATTTTGGTCGACATTGTCAAAGATAATGAGCCATCCAGTGTTGCCTGGTCTTGCTAGCCACTATAGTACTTGTTTGGCTCTTTGCTCTGCATCCTCTTCATTGATACCAAAACCTAAATTAATCACCACACCATACGTGGATTTTTGCGTCGCAACCACCATCAGCCCACTATCAAAAAACCCTAGACCCGCTCCCAATCCGTCGCCCTCCAAACATCCTCAGCACTAACCAAACGCCCCCTAATACCCTCTAACTCCCTAGCATCAACCATAACATCACCCTTCCCAACAGTCCCCCACATCTGCGGCGCCCCTGCAACCTCCCAAAACTTCACCATAAGCCCTAACTCAGTCCCCCACATACCATGCAGCTTCTCGAACTGCTCAAACGGAACAGACAGAACAAGAAGTTTTCCCTTTCGCGCAATCTCTGCCCACTTCGAGAAATATTCCTGGATTTGATACGCGCCTGTTGTGACGTGGACGTATCGGCCTCCCCTAGGCCCATTCGCAGGCTTGGGGTATGGGTAGCGCAGAAGGCCGCTCACGGTGATACCGATGTTATCCACTGAGCCGAGAGAAGGGAGATAAGCATACGAGCTCGCCGGTAGCGCGAGAATATATTGCCCGGCCGGTTTCTATCCCACAGAAACTTAATTAGCTATTTGACATGGTGAAAGGGAGGAAAGGGGATCTCATACCGAATAAACAGGCGTAAAAGGTGGATACTCGAAATTCGACGCATAGAATCCCGTCAATAGAAATATGGCCTTGCGATTCAAATCCTCATCATTTTTGATATACGCGTCGATCGCCCCCTTGGCATCGAAATGCGGCACCTCAATGTCCCCACCCATCAACGCCCTCGCCGCAGGCAGCGTACTCCAAAAGTAAGTCTCCAGCTTCTCAGCCCTCGACGCAGCCCGAGCAAGCTTTACCCCTCGGTCGTACTCAATCTGCATAGCTTTTTCGGGTCCAATCCCGGACGCAAAGGGTTCGTAGAAGTCAGTCACGGCGAAGATGGCCGTCGCGCCGGTGAATGCGGCAGCAATACTCTCTTCGTCATCGAAGTCGGCTGTTACCATTTCAATTCCGCGGGCAGTGAGGGCTTGGGCTTTGGGGCTGCTGGTGTTGCGCGTTATACCTCGGATTGCCCAGTCTGGGTTCGAAGTTAATAGGGCGTTAATTACGCCCGTGCCTTGGAGGCCTGTTGCACCGGTGACGACGATGAGGTTAGACATTTTGAAAGAGAGAGATGTTGTAAGATTGAAAGGAGCTAGCTGGGAAGCCTGGGATTATGGAGCGAAGGGTAGGTATTTAAGTAATATCCATTGATGCTTTGGCCATATGCCAGAGGCCCGCATGCCCGCTACATGCCCGCAGATTTGCCGTAAGCACCGCAATCTGCGGCAACGGCCGCAATGGCCGAAGATTATAATGGAGAGAGCGAGGTCCGAGATCACTAATCCTCTTGATAAAGATCTGAATATTACAAATCCAGTATGTTCATGTTTTATTGTATTTAAATGATAATATTGATATGCTACAGAAAATCGTAGTCCGATATCGTCTCAATCGCGACATTCTACTCACTAAGCTCTATACATCATTCAACAATATTGAAATCAATCCATCATGACAGAAAGAAAGTTAATCCTCGTGATCGGCGGAACCGGTGCGCAGGGAACTCCTGTCGTCGAAGGTCCGTATCACTATCCCTCATTTAAAAAAAAAAAAAAAAAAAAAAAAAAAAAAAAAAAAAAAACACAAAAAAAAAAAAAAAAAAAAAAAAAAATACCGATTCTAACAACAACCTACACACAGCCCTCTCCTCAAACACGCACTATTCCGTCCGTCTCCTAACCCGGGATCCCACCTCAAGCAAAGCCCAATCCCTAGCGTCCCTCCCAAACGTCTCCATTATTCAGGGTTCCCAAGATTCCCAAGCAGATCTGCACGCCGCATTCAGCGGAGTCTACGGCGCCTGGGTAAACCTCGATGGATTCACACTAGGTGAGAAAAATGAGCTTTTTTACGGAATTAGAGCATATGAAATTGCTCAACATCATGGTTTAAAGCATTATGTGTTTGCCAATAGCGACTATGCGGCTAAGAAGGCGGGTTGGGATGAGCGGTATCATTGGGGACATAATGATGCAAAGGGGAGAGTTGGTGAGTTGATTCTAGGGCTTAGTCAGAACCCACAGACAAAATGGCAAGACTCAAAAATGGAAGTGACGCTGTTGACGACGGGCCCGTATATGGATATGCTTTTTGATGGGATGTTTGTCCCTGAGGAACAGGACGATGGGTCGTTCGTTTGGGAGAATCCTGCTGGTTAGTCTCCTTGACCTCTTAAGTAGTAGTACCGGCGTTGAGAGCTCAACTAACTCTAAGTAAATAGCGGACGGTAAAATTCCCCTCATAGCCCTCGACGACGTCGGCATCTACACCCTTTGGATCTTTGACCACCCCTCGGAGTCTTCCGGTCTAGACCTCGAAGTCGCGACCGATCAAGTCACTTTCACCGAAATAGCAGCGACATTCTCCAAAGTCACCGGCAAAGCAGGCGTCCACAAGCGAGTTTCTCTTGAGGGTTATCTCGAGAAGGCTGAGCCATATCCAGGGGCTTACTCGAACTGGACCGTACCGCCGGATGTACCTCGGGATGAGTCGTTCATGACTTGGCGCGAGAACTTCACTGCTTGGTGGCGATATTGGAGTGAAGGAAAGGGGGCGACAAGGAATATGGCGTTCTTGGATGAGATTCATCCGGAGAGGATTCGGAATTTAGAGGCTTGGATGAGGATTAAGGGTTATGATGGAAGGCCGAGGGCTGTGCTGAAGGGACTTGAGGATCTTAAGAAGGGGAAGTAGTTCTATCTCCAATGAAAGAGGTGATATATATCGCTTTAGCTGGCTCAAGAATATGCGTTTGATAGTCTTACCATCGCTATACTCAATTCTAGTAAGGTATCAAAGTCCAACGAGCACATCTCGACGAGATGGTTGGCATCCAAAAGCATCCATAAAGTCAACGATTAAGACCTTTAATTTCTCTGTAGCAAGGTGGAAGCTTCCGATAATACTAATATATATGTATCAAAGCTGCTGCTAGATATATGTGGTCTTCCTTCATGCAATCCAGGGTTTCCTACTCGCTTCGTTGATTACACAGATAAACAGGCCTATACGACACAATTAAGCTAGTATTTGACCCTGGAGCAAGCTAAACCCCTTTTCCACCCCCACATCATCAAGCCCAACGGGTCTCATCAATATCGTATCAAGAACCCTCCTCAGTCCCACCACATTGAGAAACCACACAACAAATGCATTCGTCCCCTTTCAAATCTCCCCACTTCCACCGCTCAAAACCCTCTCACAATTTCCCTAGCAAAAACCTCCGGCCTCATAGACTCCCTTATATCCTCCCCAGCCCTCTTCTTTACCCTACTTTCAAGATCAAAATAGAGACTATCCGGACCGAAATCGACATTATCAAGACCTATCTAACAGAGACTATGACGCGCGTCATTACAGCTGACCAGGTTGGATTGAGTATGTACGTCCCATTGCATCAGCTACTGTTCACTAATCACTTTGAACCAACAACCGCAGAAGAGCAAGAATGAATTAGTAAACAGCTGATCAGCTGCCATTTCTAATCCTAGATGACGAGTGCATCAATGTCCGATTTCAACTCTGACAAATCCTAATCAGGATCAGGATCAGTGCATCTATATATACATCACCACTCACCACCCTACTGAATCCAAGCCTATCAGTCTTATCACCAAAACCCGACCTTGGAATAATTAACCATGACCTCCTTCCTCATCAACGGGCACTTCCCACCCATCCCGACCTCCCCTCCAGGCGACATAACACCCACCGAGCGAAGCACAGCAATCGATTTCGTGAATCGTCACAACTTCATATTCGCCGAGTTCACCCACTCAAAGATGCTTGACACATTCCTCTCAGATGCCGTAGTCTACCACTCCCACGGGACAATCCGAGGGCATGCGGAAATGAAAAAATTCTTCGAAGAAGTATACGGGTTCTTCATCCCTGGTATTGTACGCAGTGCGACAAACCATGTTGTTGACCGTGACGAGGAGGGTGGTGTGATTGTGAGGTACTTGGAGACTCTCATTCGGTACGGGTGGGAGGGGGATGGGAAGGGGGATGTTGTTACGGGGAGAGATGTAGTGAGGCACGATGGGTTACCGAAAATCTGGTGGGTTGGGACAATGATTGATCGGTTGAGAATAACGGAGAATGGGTGGAAGGTTTACGAGCGGTATTTAGGGGCGCCCGTTAGAGATGGGAGGTTGGATCTTCCTAGGAAATCTTCTTAGGGGTGTGAGGGCTTGGGATACCTATCGGTTGATGTGATCAGTTTGCATATCATGACTTATCGGTTGCTTATACTGTGAAGACTGCAATATAATTTTGGCCATAACCAAGTACACAAGGGCGTTTCAGCTCTTGCTTAACCCCTTCTCGCAATACTACCCCGATTATAGGGCTTTAGCTGCCAACACGGCCTCTTTTGTTTCTAAAATGCGCTCATAGACACCTTCGATCATGTTATTCCTCCAGACGTTCAGGAACTGACCAAGATACTTACCAGAAAGTGGACAACGGGTCTGTGTGCGCCGAAGAGCCCATCGTAGCGTCGTTATTTTCTCTTCAATCTCCGCTGACGGATTGCCTTGTCCGAAAGTCATAAGCGCCAAGATAGCTTGATAAATAACACCCGCGAGGAAGAAAGTGCATTGCCCTCCGAGAAAGTATCCCTGCTCAGATCCTTGCTGTAAGTTCTTGGAAATACGGCAGAGAGTGTCAAAGGCATTATGAGTTTCCACGAATGTATGCTGCTGCGCTTCTTGGGTGGATTTGATATCCATTCGCTCCCAGCAGTGCTGTTGCAGGAGAAAGACGCCACTGCGGAAATAGTCATTATTCTTGCTCATTGAAGCACAGTGTAATGCTTACCTGTAAAAAACGAGGCTTTGACAGCAGGTGGCTAATTTGCGAATTGTAACTTCCAGTTCATTGGCGCGGACCAGGGCTTCGAGTGTGCGGCATAATTGGGCCGTGTCTGGTGGTAAACTGGACCAATTGTGGCCATTAGCGGTTCCAGGAGAAGACCTAATAACAGCAAAAGCTTTGCTAATGAGGTACGCTGCCTGTGCGAGTCTCGCAAAATGGCCTAGATTGAGTGCGAATGCCTGTGATATGGGGGCAGTGTCCTCGGGGCCGGTTATCTAAGCATTCTATGTCAACGGAGTTAATTCTGTAAAGCGAGGACCTGTGAATTTCCTGTTGTGATTAGTTTTGCCTCTTTAGGGATAGCCGCCCGATACGCCGTCCTGTTATCACCGCCCGTTGGCTCCCCGAGTATACAAGGTCTTGAATGTTTTTTTCCAATAGATTCTGTCCCCGCCCGAGTCCTGCCCAGTTCATTCCCATTCAGCCATTACAAACCGTCGGCGCGAACACCTACGCTATAGAGTCCGAGCGTAGACAGCTGGTAGACGGGATCTCCAATAAGAGTCGATCTTATTCTCCATACATACGTATCGACTGGAGATCTCGCAATGCGTTTCTTCCACACGACTTACGTCGACTAAGCTCCCGTCTTTTGCAACACTTCCTACTGGACCGGCGAACACGACAAACTCTGAAATATCGCAGGCACAGTATGCACCTAGCATGCATACGGTGTTGTATCACTGCCACCAAGGCATTCTTTTATCCCTATATCCAACATACTGTACCCATGTCTTCGCGGACCATGTGATAGGTTCACGATCGTCCTGATAGGGCATGAAACCCGGCCGTGCTTGGCATTCTGTGGTGGGGAGCGCAGCATGCACGCCTGTAGCTGTATATTGACACCAATAAGAGCGACCAAATATCTGAGAGCCCCAGGCAACCCACAAATGAGAGTGACCGGTATAGTCCTCATCAGCCTTGACCGTGTATCGATCAGCTTGATATTGTACGTATCCTCAGGCAAGCAGTAAAAATGTGAAACTAGCACGCTCCGCGTCATTTCATTATGAACACTGCAATGCAAACAATTGACGGGTCCATGAGGCTAAGTGGATGTATCGAGAACGGATGTGAGAAACCTCCAAGCTCTGTTGAATGACCGCCGGTTAAGTCGGCATCAACAAGGCAACCGCCCCGGATGCATGCGATTTTGTGCCAGATGCTGCATCTTGAGGTCAGGGGTGCAGAGTACATATGACAAATCAAACGGAATTAACATGTATGCTTACTTGCTACCGTGCTGGGGAGGTATTGTAGTTGGCCAAGCGCTACTCGGCGAGACAGGACTGATTACACGGGCTTAGTGGATAGGGCTATCGATGTTCTTCCCTCCTGGTTCATAGATACGTATCACTTAATCTTCTATGTCGTGTTCGTGTTTGAATCATGCAGGTTTGTTATAGATTGATTGCACTGATCATCATGAAGCGTTTGGAGAACGATATAGTTATAGACATATTCGTGAGGCCATACGCATAAGCTCTAAAGCATTTTATCAATTTTTCAATATCCACTCAACTCGAAAGCATGCTCCTAATGGTCGTTTCGAATGTCTCAGGTTCACGACCAAGTAGTCGACCCAGAGTTGGGGTCACAACCGCACATTCGCCATCACGGATCCCATCAAAAGCAGTCGCCCATAGAGGTGCCCAGCTTCCACCACCGTATGTGAGCCCAGATTGAACCTGTGGCTGTTTGACGTACTCGTCCACGGATACCTGGCGGATTTTGACTGGCTTGTTGAGCACGCGGCTGAATACAGCCGCTGTATCATTCAGAGACAAAGCCCGAGGGCCTGAGAGAAGGACGGTCTTGTTCAAATAAGGAAAACCAGCGGGGTTGCTGGCGTGTTGTGCAATCAATCTCGCAGTTGCTTCTCCCAACTCGTCTTGCTTTGCCCAGGCAAGGCCGGCACCCGATCCGTCGTGGGGGATACATATCTTGGTGCATGGAGCTTTGAGATCGAAAAAGGCAGTATAGAGTGGGAAGGACTCTGTATATAACCCTTGTCGAACAACGGTGTACGTAAACTGTGGATCCTGGTCGTGTAGCTGGGCCAGATACTTCTCCGTCGCAAGGTGGGCAAGCATAACTTGGGCCTTGGTTTCAAGACCTCCGTCCCCGGCAAAAGCGAGAGACGAGTAGAATATATGCTTCACGCCACTCTTCCTAGCTGCGTCGATTGCGGCTTTATGTACCTGCAGAACCAGATCAGACGGGTAACACAAGGTACGATTGTGAAGCCAACCTCGAATCGGTACTCGTTTTGAATACTAGCATAGGAGATCAAATTCAGAGTCGAAATCCCAACAAACGCTTGGTCAAGTGTGTCTTTATGGTCGTAATCCGCTTTGCGAATAGTAGCCCCAGTGGCTTTCTCTTTGCTGAGTTTCTCTGGGCTGCGGGCGACAAGTACCACTTCGGTGGCCGGGACTTGCTCCAGAAGGTGTCGGAGCGTACTTCCTCCGAGTCCTCCAGAAGCCGGGAATATGCCGAGCTTGTTTGCCATGCTTGAAATCTAGTAAGAAACGGAATAGAGCTTCATGTACGGTCTTTATATCAGGTAGGCAGTCGATTTATAATAGGACGTTAGGTAAAGTCTCCGAGTTGGTGAGATACTCAATCGGTCCGGTGGACTTGAGCAGCGGATTACGCAATACTTGATCTTGATGGATATTTGGTTACTCTTGAAGGGCAGCCAGTCATAGTCTCGAGGTATCCACAAAGACCAAAGTTTGGAATAGATCAGCATCCGGCGCCTCACATCATAGACTTTCTTAGATAGATCGATGAAGACTTCCGTAAAGCATCTCAAACGATTCACCTTCAAATACATCCACCATGAGCGCCTGGGACATTTCCGAAAATGCTTCTCTCAACCATACCGTTTTGCAAGTACGCGAACACGGGCGTGGGATATGGATCCTGACTATGGCCGCCCCACCGTCAACCCACAATACGCTTTCGCCTCTTCTTATGGGTGCACTAGCTAGGGCAGTCGACCGCATTTCTTCCCTTGGTGTTCCGAAGGTACTTCCTAGTAATGTACTCATAACACATCACTAATTGATACAGGCGAGGGTCATCATCCTAGAAGCAGCAGGAAAGTCATTCAGCGCTGGAATTGACATAAACATAATCCGAGATGAGCCGAACCTCGAACTTAAGATGATCAGGGCAATTGATCCTACGTATGCAATACAGGAGTCAAAAGTCCCAGTGATTGCATGCGTGAGAGGTAAGTCACTGTGCCTTCCATTACCTTAAGCTATTTATCTGACTTGTTTGTGTACCAGGTGCGGCGTATACTGGTGGATTCGAGCTGGCGCTTAGTTGTGATATTCGTCTCGCGTCTGAAGATGCTGTTTTTAGGGATAATCATGCCATGTGTAAGCTTTCCCTGTCCCTTTGCTGAATGTCTCTTTCATCCAAATGCAAATGCTTGATGCTCATACGCATACAGACGGGGTCCATCCAACACGAGGCATATCTCAAATTCTCCCTCGGGACTGTGGTTCCTCAAACGCCAAGTTGGCATCTCTTGCTTCATTTCCGATTCCAGCATCCCTGGCACTCCAGTGGAACCTGGTTTCCCAGGTGGTCAAGTCTCCGGAGGACCTTCTGCCAGCTGCACTGATAATCGCTGAGGCGATTGTGTACAATTCCGCTCCGCTCGTGACAAGTCTGAAGAATACGATTGACGAGGGGGGTAGTTTACCCTATGGCGAGGCCCGGAAGTTTGAGCTGAAGCGAGAGGCGCAGTATTATGAAGGTATGGATAGCGAGGGTCTCGCAGATAGCCTAACAGAAGGAGCTATCAGATTTAACCAGAGAGTGGCTGAACTGGGGGGTGGTGATGTGAAACTTCCTTGAACTTCTATTTACGAACTAGATGTGACGAAATTTTTCGCGATTTTGTGTTTAGATTCAATACAAGTATATAGTAGTCAACACCCCTGTGCCCAAGGTACGATTAGACAGCCAAAGCCTATAAGAAATCACTTTCGACGACGTCCAGCGAACCCCCACTGGATCTGATTAGCAGACTTGATATCAACATCAAGCTCATCCGCGAAAGCCCAGACCAGACCAGGGTTCTTTTGGAACATACGCCCAACCAAAACAATGTCAAGCCCCTGTTTTAAAAGGTCATTAGCCTGCGGGCCGGAAGTAATCGCCCCAACAGTTCCCACAAGAAGTCGGTCTCCCAATATCTTCTTCACCTGGAGAGCAGCTGGGGCCTGGTACCCTAGCCCGCCGATGATCTTCTGTCTCGGATCGTTTCCACCGCTAGAAACATCAAGCACATCAACTCCCCGGCTCGCTATGATCTCCGCGAGTGCAATGGTTGAGGGGACATCCCAGCTGGGCTCGTTTTCCAGGTGCTCGAGCCACTCGGTGCCACTGACACGGAAGAAAAGGGGCATGCTCTCTGGCATATTCTGTCGAGATACGTCCACGAGCTGAAGGGCAAATCGGATTCGGTTCTGGAAGCTGCCGCCGTATTCATCCGTTCGTTTGTTGGAGACTGGAGAAAGGAACTCGTGAATGAGATACCCGTGTGCGCCGTGAATTTCAATTGCCTAGCAATAGTTAGTCAAGTTTATATCTAATGCATTCAAAAAACATACATCAAACCCAGCCCGAACCGCTCTTTTAACAGCTTCGCCCCATGATACTATCAAGGATTGGATCTCGCTGTGAGACATCTCCCGAGGAATGATATTCTTATCCTTGTAGGCAATGGCGCTTGGGGCGGCAACATCGTTAGGCCAGCCGTGACGCTATCATCAATTAGCACCTTTGACCCAAATCCTGGAAACCTCCATACCGGTGTAAACCCCTCATTTTCGAACCCATTGACCTAATCAATCATCAGCACGCGGTACAATCCGTAGAGCGTTAGATAACCACCGATTTGACAGCAGCCCCCGGCCCTCGGGCCATACTCAACCAAGGCGCCACAGTACTTGCCTTGCGTCCAGCATGCGCAAGCTGGATGCCAATCCGCTGGCCCTGGCCATGAACAAACTCCACGATTCTCTTCAACGGGTCGATCTGGGAATCTTTCCAGAGGCCCGAGTCTTCCGGTGTGATCCGGCCATTTGGAACGACTGCCGTGGCTTCCACGAAGGACAGCCCGGGGCCTCGTGAGATGATGCCGCCTAGATGGGCAAAGTGCCAGTCGTTGAGGTGGCCGTCTGCGGCGGAATATTGGCAGAGGGGGGAGAGCTTCAAGTGTCAGTTGTTGAGTGCTACAGCGATGAAAGTCCAGAGCTACTCACCAGGAGGCGGTTGTGAAGCTCGACACCTCTAATCTTTAATGGAGCAAAGAGCTTGGGTACATTCGCAGCATTTGGTGGTGGTGAGACAGCTGTGCCGGCGGGCGGGTTCTGCCTCGGAGTAAAATACGATACCTGATGGAGTCAGATGGATATGCCCTAAACTCTTGTTCAATGTCCATTCGGGGCACTTACACCGCTGGCCGGTTCGTTGACTATCTCAACAATGGCGCTTTCGTCTGCATTTGCGTAGTGGGAAGGCATCTTAAGCAATGACAAAGTTGTTTTTCTGGCTGTTGTTGTTAGAATGTTTAGAGTCGCAGACTTATATAGTCTACTTTACATTGTATTTCTAAGCCCAAAGACCACACTTGAAGTTTCCGTCTCTCAACAAAATGTTTCCGAGATCCTGGGCTTCATTTGTCTCCACATGTGCATCATACGGAGAAGCTTAACTTGTCACAAAGACCCCATTAGGTTGTTGAGGAGGCGAGATTGGTAAACTATGGGGTGGTAATGGATAGACTCCAAGTCCACCGGACTCGGACCTGAGCAGTTAAGCCCATTCGGACCCTTCCTCGGCGACTTCAGCTGGTGGTCCAGGCACTCGCGGAGACACGTTACCTTTAATAATCACATTGGTCACATTGGTGACAGACTGGATTGCTGTTGAGCGATTATTCGCAGTGCCAATTGGGTTAGAAGGAACATTGCCATCGTTCTTTATAGCGTAGAAACTCTGGTAGTAGATTGTAGTCCACTCCTCGCGTATTAGTACTCCCTCGCCATGCCACAACTTCCCTGGGTGACTGACTCTGCGGATGAAAGCCAAGAGAAGGGTGTCTCTAGAGTCTTCCGTTCGATGGTATCGTGCATTTCTCTGCGACGTCCGTTCCCCTCTCCACAGTGATTACAAAGCAAAAGATTATTAACGTAATCGGTAAGCGAGCGACGCACGCAAGCGAGTGACGCACCTCCGCCCGAAATAAACCATGGTTGAAAGTTTGAAGCTCTATAAAGCCACCAAAACATGCATTTTTATATTTAAACTAAATACTAACATGATTTGGGCACTGTAATTGTCTATGTCCAATAATATGACAGTCACTGCAGTGTGGGGGCGCCCGTACGCGGCGTTGCAATGTCTCTGGTGTGTTTAATGAAGGTCTAGTCTATATAGTCTCTTTTACCTGATTCCTGCTTTGTACAAGTGCATGGCCTTCTTTAATTAAAAGGCCCTCTGTAGAAGCAATCTGTGCTCTAGAATGTTTCCTCTTTTAAAGCTTTTTCTCATGTGCAGCCTGTAAATCCTGGTTTTCCTTTGCAAGAATAGCAGCCCCATTAAGGGCTATTTTAAACCCTTTAACAAGCTGATTTAACGCGGTCTTTGTTAGACTGGGTGGACTTTGCGTATGATGTCGCAATAGCTTCTTAATTATGGATGCTTGCTTACCCAATTGCTTGAGATTATATGGTGTTTTAGGTGCAGAGGTAGTTAATTAACTTGGGGGTGGTGTAGGGGTCTTTAAATATATATTTAGCTGCAATAGCACATGTTCTGGCTGCAAAGGGACTAATCCAGCTGCTGCAAAGCCATTTTAAATATTCTCTGGCTTAAAGGCTTCTATACAAGTATTGGGATAGGCCTTAAGGAAGTCAAGCTTGTCAATATGGTTAAAACCAAGCCACATCTTGTTCTTAACAAGGCGGCCGTACGCGTGCTTTAAAGGCGCAAAACACCCAACATTAAGAGGCTGCAAGAGATGTGATGAGTGTGATGGCATGCAGATTGGTATAATATCATGTTCCATGCATATCTAGTCAAATTGGGGAGTTAAATGGCTTCCATGGCCATCAAGGATTAACAGCCAGTATCTGCCAGTCGTACGGCTCTGAGTTGCTGGAATAAAGAGTTTTTGAAGCCATCGTAGTCCAATCTCATCAGTTGTCCAGCCATTTGCACTAACTTCAATCCTCCAGTCGCGTGGTAAGGCATTATCCTCGTACCATCCCTCAATATGGACCTTTCCTTTAAAGATAATGCATGGTGGAAGTGCCCACCCCATGTAGTTAACACACTTAATTAAAGTAACCTATTCGCGATTGCCTGGCTGTACAAGAAACGGCCGGCCAACCATCTCAGCTCTTGTAACTACCTTTGCAGTAGCTACAAGGCCCATAGCAAAGCCAGTCTTATTAAAGTTGTAGATATCCTTATTAGCAATCCCATACTGCATCCTGGTAACTTGTACGCGGTTAAACTACTTAGAAATTATCCTTGGATCCTCACATTTCGCGCGCTAATAATTATACTGGCGAGAAAAGCGAGTTTTAAGTTTATTATGGTGTTAAATAAAGTTGTATGCCCATTTCTCTCCAACAGTCTAGATAGGAGTCTCCCCACGCTTTGCCAGTAAGATATCAGCCATTTCTTGTATATAAGATGGCCGGGGAGCTGCACCATGCTAATTAAGAGAAAGGATCCATCATACAAGTGATTCTTCTTCATTTTGGGTCAACTTATGTGAGTTTACGCGCGCGTCATGTTAAAAGGTATGGCCTTTTAGTCTTCTCTGGAGGGTAGGTTTAGAAACATTGTAAACACGTGCCGCTTCTTATACAAGTAATTTTTCTTGTTTTTTTAATTTAGAGATTGCAAGTAATATCCTCCCCTCTTGTTCTAGAGAATCTTTTGGATTTCGACGTGCTTTTAGTAGCATGGTTGCTGATTAAATTTGGTGAGTATTTTAACCACGGGCAAAACGCGCGGAGGTGCGTCACTCGCTTGCGTGTGTCGCTTGCTTACCGATTACGTTATAGGCACCAAATGCTGAACTCCACCGGACTCCGGTGACCCCAGGATATGTCTGGTATTGAGGTCCAATGGACTAATGACCACACTTCGTCGCCGGTCCTTCTCTGGCCTGCGGCATAACCATAAATACTTCAAGGGGGCGCATGCTTCCAACAAATCATCTTGATTACCCTGTTCAGTTTCAAATTCAAGTCCCTCCTGGCTCTAGATCAATCGCAACCTTTACAACATGGCTTCAGCTGAACCCAACAACGAAACCCCGAATAGACCCGCCGCCGAGGCCGTCGCATACCAAGGCAAACCTCTTCCCAACGTCCCAGAGGATCTAATTGTCCCCGGAATCCTGAATCTAGACTTCGACGAAAAGCACTGGGTCCCCCAAGCTCCAGATGTGTGGTTCCGGCCTATCCTGTTCAACGTCTCGCAGGGCTACTTTGTGAACCTACTCCGGGTACGTCGTTCGGGCATTCTATCGCGCCATCGTCATTCTGGTCCGGTCCATGCGACGGTTCTGAAAGGGAGGTGGCATTACCTTGAACATGAGTGGTGGGCTGAGGAGGGGAGTCATGCTTTTGAGCCCCCTGGTGATATCCATACGCTTGAAGTGCCGGATGGTGTGGATGAGATGGTCACACTTTTTCATGTAACGGGGGCGTATATCTATGTGGACCCGCAGGGGAACCCTGTTGGCGTGGAGGATGTTTTCTCGAAGTTGGCTAGTGCCAAGGTGCACTATGAAAAGGTTGGGCTTGGTTCGGATTATGTTGATCAATTTATTCGGTGAATGGTCCCTGTTATTTATTTGTGTCATATACAAATCAACATGTTCTGGATATATCCGATCTGTATCGTAGTATAGTCTTTGCGAAAACCTGTCAGGACGTAGTGGTCCAATTCCACACCCAGCTTTGGCCAGGGAGTGAGAAGTTCAGATCGTTTAACCTCTCGGGAAAAGGATCGATAGACGAGATGTGCGAGTTGAAGGGCGCGTTATCCTCAGCTGAGGGTCTTGAGTGACCATCTGTCGGCCTATCGTTGCCTACGTGTGTTACAGGGTCCGAACACTCCCAAAGAACTGAGATGAAACGTGAGTCAGTCAACCTCTGGCGAGGGTTTAACCAAAGCGGCAATGAAAGATAGGCATACCCTGTTGTACTGAGTCTAGTGCTTGATCGACTCCGGAATAAAGAGGCAATAGGGGGGCTGGGTAGGGACGAAGGTCGTGGTCTATCTCATCATAGGGACCTTCCAGTTCACCTCCAGCGTTCGGAAATCGCAGAGGAACACCTGTGTTATGCTGACCTGACGGGAATTGCGCCGCGTGAAGTGTCTCACTCTGCAGTTGGTTTATTCTACCGAAGATTGGACTCTCTTGAGCGATGCCCGCGAACTTTTTTTCAGGGTTGATACTGTACCCAGTGGTCATATCGAATGGCGGACCTTCCAACATTGCTCGCATTTCCTGCTGAAAGATAAGCTGAAATAGGCCTTCGAGAACCTTGACTGTCTGTGATGGAATTATAGAGGACTCGGCAAGGTCTTTCTGTAGCGAGATGGAATTTGCCACCCCTTTCTTTGCATCTTGCGATTGTACAGACCCTGGATCTGACAATGCCACCATACCAAGAGTCACCCCGGCAGTGAAGTTCTGTATTGCAATGTACGCTACTGCGTGGGTATTTTTGGCAGCGAGGAGAACTGGTGCATATCGTGGCAGGATACTGCATGTACGGCGAGCGCAATGCTTGCATTGATCAAAACTAGTCGGTTGATTCTCTAGGCTGTGGGGGTTGGGCTCCATGATTAACTGACCGCTGTACCGCAGGAACGGGCGATGCAGGATGATTTGGATGTTATCATATGCCAATTGTAGCACCAAAGCCTGTAGTGCGAATAGTCGGTACACCTCGAGCTCAGTACTAGATAAATTATTTGTGACTTCAGAGTCGTCCTTTAACTTTAGCTCTGCTGGCAGCTTTTCAAACCAAGTTACCAGTTTGGTATTGATAACTGCAGCTTGATGTCTCACATCGGATTTTGAGGAGTCAGAGGTGTAGATGCTACCAATGATAGAAGAGGCAATGGTGTATAGCTCGAACTTGTATCGCTGATATGAGCCCAACGTCACGCGTGCTGGGGGAGATGTTGCCAAGTACTCCAAGGAGTTGAGTAACGGATGAAAAACCTGCGAATCCTCCATATCTCGTGGCATGCTAACTGAGCAATGAGCTTCATCTATAGATGGCGGTCGTCCGTAAGTTATCGATGCGAACCTAGTGAATCGTAAGCATTGTCATCCTTATACGGGGTCAGGAAATAGCTACCTACCTATCAAGCACATATAACGCCCACCAAGTTCGCTTGCGGACTTCGATAACACTTTCTGAAGCAGCCCCCCACAGTGATTCTTTGTGTAAGCCCTGCGCCTGCGCGCTGCCAATTCCTGCACCGAGAACGGGCAACGCCATATTCGGGTTGCCATTGTAAAGGTCAAATGTGCTCAGCAAGATGCAACATTGAACACACTCCAACCCTCCTGCGTCCAGAATCTCGAAGAAGTGCGCTCGAACCTGGGCTATCATGTTACCTTGTAGCCGTGATCTGTCGTGCTCAGTGAGGCCAATTTGTGATCCTTGTTCTTCCGAGGTATACCTTGCACCTAGAGCAAGTACCATTAAAACTAGCACTGCAACACCGTGCTGTTGAGGTGTCACTGTTTGTTGACCTATGACATCCTCATACTGCTTTTCCAAAGCCGATTTATCAAAAACCATCATGAACCAGTGCACCGACGTGAAATATGATTGCAGCAGGAAATCACATGTTTGTCGGGAGGGAAGGAGCAGTCCGCTGAAGTGGGAAGCAAGAGGGATGCCTCTCCCATGTACTCTCTCATCAGGACCTCGAGGATGCCGATATCCACCCCCAGGGAGAGCGGATGTATTGTTGGTTTCCGTCGGTGACACCATACATGCCGTGTTATGCGTTCGGAAAAGCTGTTCATTGCTTCAACGTGACATTCGTGGTAGCGTTTGTAGGATGTTGTAGTTTACCTCATCTGTCAGCTCGACTGCTGATACTTGCCCATATCTATGCGGCCAGGGAAGAGATTCAAGATTGCCATCTCGATAACTGCTCGGGCCGTGGGAACTCTGGGGGCTATTCGCTGGTCGCTGGCATCTCTCAGAATGCAGAGGACTGCCCGCTGTTGATGGGACAGGTAGATGGCTGGCACTGCGGCGTCGTTCGGTCCTTCTTTTTTGACTTTGCTTTGAATTCCTAAGGCAATTATGCAAATTCAACCCCAGCTCCTGCAACATTGAAAATCCAAGAACCCTACCGTAATGGTGTTGGTGTTGTCAGGCAGTCAAAGCCAGACCGCACGCACAATGAGCACGGCTTAGTAATATCACACTAAATCGAGGCTTCTTAGCAGGTGGGTGCCTGGGATGTAAGAGTTTGTTACCTTTAATTTCTGTCTCCGGCATCGATCGCACGCATGACGACGGTTCCCCAGTAGCTTGGGGTTTGCCTGTGTGGCACCTCCGGACGGTGACTGCTGCATTTTGCAAAATTATACCGAGCTCCGAATGATGCCTTGCACAACACTAACTAGCATCTTCAGGAAATGATGTTTGTCTGGTTTCACGAAGGGTTGAGCGTAGTTGAGTCCACCGGAAGATGTCATGTCCGGCGGGGGTGCAGGTGGTGGCGTTGGATTATGTCAACCGCCAGTTGTATGTGCCGCCTTCCTATTTGGGATATCGGAACTACACCATCCGCTTCACCGAGGATTATGCAGAATTTTCAGTTATTTCCATGGTTTAAAAGTTAAGTCTCTTCTAGTTGCTTTATCGGACTAGATTGCTTATTATTATCTGTGTATTTAAACGACCATTTGCAGCTAGATTGACAGAATCAGTCCTTCATTCATTAATACTCCTACTGGTTAATGTCGAGTAATTACGCCTACCGGTGACGCTCATAGATTATTAACATAGAACCGACGTGGACCCTGGACTGTCCTCCGGGCTGCATTATTAATATTGCTAAGCTTCCGGTTCGTCCATGGCTATGAGACCGGAACCCAGACCGAATCCACTCGGAATAGTGGTAGTTTTCATAGGAAGTTCCCTGCCCAGGTGGTTGACCGTGATGGAAAATTTCCGTTGAAAGTCTCCGGAACACTAAAGCCATACGAAATCAAACCGGTGGGTCATATCTTCTGCTAATCAATGTAGCTGATTGTTAAGCTATCTAGAAAGCATTTACATTCAGCTTCGAACAAGATCAACAAGCGAGCATTCCACCATCCACAACCAAACTCGTGCCGGTAACAAAATCACTCGCTCTACTAGCCAGAAAAATAGCAGCTCCTCTCAGATCTTCAGGGGTTCCCCAGCGACCTGCCGGGGTTCCTTTCAATATGTAATCGTTGTACGCCGTATCATTCTGCAGCTGCTTCGTCATGGGGGTGCTGATGTATCTGCTTCGATTAGAAACTACATCTGATGACCAAGAAAGGAAGATATACTCACCCTGGGCAAATGCAGTTTACTTGAATACCGTGAGGAGCGAACTCATTGCTAAACGCTTTCGTCATCTGCATTACTCCTCCTTTGGAGCTTGCATACGCAGAAACATTGTACATCCCACGAAATGAAGTGACTGATCCGATGTTTATTATTTTCCCGGGGATGCCCAAGTTTATCAATCTTTTGCCGAATGCCTGGGCTACGACATAAGTAGCCTTGAGGTTGATAGAAAGGATCTAATCAAGTCAGCCTTGAACTCAGTTGGGTTAAACAAGAGGAAGGTTCTGTCATACCAAATCAAGATCCTCATCGGTCATTTCTACCACCGGCTTCCTTCGATTGACACCGGCGCAGTTGAGGAGGACAGACGGTTTGATACCAGCCTTCCAGATAGCTTCAAATGTAGCATAAATGGCAGCGGTATCTGCAAGGTCGCACTCAAAAGTCGTGAAATTTCGGCCAATTTCTGTCAAATGTTTTGAAAGGAATACTGCGTTCGGATTATTTTGTAGTTGTATTGAAACGATATCAGCACCGGCCTCTGCTAGAGATTTGCATATCTCAACACCGATCCCTCCTGTGACACCTGTGCAGATTACAGTTTTGCCTTGCAACGAGAAGAGTTGATCAATAGGCACGGGTTTGGTCATTTTTGTCGTACTTGAGGAGCTGCTTAGATAATGGAACTGGATTTATTGTTGTCGTTTCTGCGATGGTGACAGAGCAGATGGACGGAAGTAGAGGTGTGTATTTTAATAAAAAGTATGCCAACTAAGTTTCACTGCAAAGATCACCAATTTCCACAATACCCTCTCTCGCTAATGGCACATGCTAGAATACATCGAAGCTCGGCATCCTATGATTCCAAGATAGGGTCCGATGGAATGGTGGTGGACGTCCACCGGACCCTATCCGGACATCTTCACTCCGGCTGGGGTTCGGGACTCGGAGATGTGACCTCTTGGTCTGTTCACAATAGACCCCTGGGCGAATTCGATTATCTATAGTCACTTGGATAATGATGTCAACAGTTTCGTGTAATACGAAACGCGTAGCCATTTATTAAGCACAGTGATAAGGACTAGCAGCGAGTCTTTATGTAAACGTGAAAGCTACCTAGCGAATCCACCTCAGTAATCAGCACCAAGATGATCATTCCAGACTTTTTGAAGAAATCGAGGCTTCACTTTTCATCCACACGCCCAATATGATAGATGGCATCCGCCTTTCATTAAAGAATATGTTGAGATAGCCTCAGGCATCAGCTGGCGGTCACGTGCTCTCCGCACCACTGACTTTGTTACGAATCGTACAGGCCCAGGGGAAGGAGAGGGGCAGAATGACGTCTGTATCGACTACACGCACGTAGCCTACTAAGGAGCGGATGCCTTTAACGATAGGGCTCAATTCTATTGCTTCGATAGACTCTTGTTGACGATGTCTTTTATTAGCTATTGAGGGGTCGAATCCTCAGGGGGTTGGAGTAGCTAGCGGCCACGCCGCTAGTGATCACATGACCTTATAGATTCGTATCAGCTTAAAAGGAGTGTCATGCCTACCAAGTGTCAGATAAGGTCAGGGTCGTCCTGCTAAGCGTCGAATCGGACCTTAGGTATTCTGATATCAAGAGAGAGAAGAGCAAAGTAGAAGATGCAATAGTAACTTGGTTCGTACTGGCGATCTGACTATGTTACTGTAAACTGAAGATAAGGCACGAGAGACAGAAGTAAATACAGGAGGCAATGAGCGTCCTTTTATACCCTGGCGGGGTATTTCACCTGAGGGTGAAATATCTGCCTCATCCTGCCCGTCAAGCTCTCAAGGCATGAGCAGCTTGCTTGGCCATCATCCTCATCATGCTCTGGGAGCATGCTGGGCATG